>NC_061105.1:43082220-43088205 GCF_015104395.2 Macrobrachium nipponense | reverse complement strand
TGGGTACCATATCATATTGCAATATTCAAGTGGACTACGAACATATGTTTTATAAAGCATAATCATGTGTTCAGCTTTTCTTGTTTTGAAGTGCCGTAACAACATTCCCATTTTTGCTTTACATTTTCCAAAGAATTGCTATTTGATCATTGCATAACATGTTTCCTATTCATCATCACACCAAGGTCTTTAACTGCTTCCTTATTTGTGATTGTCTCATTATTAGGTCCCCTATATGCATAGCTTTCCTTCTCTGTCTCCATAATTTATTGATTCAAATTTATCAGAGTTTAAATACCATCTTATTTACCTCTGCCCAATCATATACTTTGTTAAGGTCTCTTTGTAGAGCGTTCCTATCTTCATCACAAGTAATTTCTCTACTTATTCTTGTGTCATCAGCGAACTACTCACTACCGAATCCTTAACATTACTGTCAATGTCTTCAATCATAATAACAAACATATTGCAGCTAACAACGTACCTTGTGGATATACCTTGGCTTCATCCGATTTCTCATCGTTTGCAATAACTATCTGTTTTTCTGTTGTGTAAAAATTCTTTTAACCATCTTCCTACTTTGTCCAAGATATTGTGTTTTCTAATTTTCTTCGCTAATATATTATGGTCTACTTTGTCAAAAGCTTTTGCAAAGTCTAGATAAACCACATCTGTTTCATTTCCGCTTTTCATATTTTTGAATATGTTCTCACGTGGACTAACAATTGGTTTGTGTACTTTTCCGGTACGAAGCCATGTTGTCCTATATTAAACAAAATTATTTTTTATTAAATGTTTCATAATATTTTTCTTCATTACCCTTTCATACACTTTCATAATATGTGATGTTAGACTCACAGGCCTATAATTACTTGCCTCTAGTCTTGATCCACTTTTGAAAGTAGGGGTGATATATGCTAATTTGTGCTCATCATAAATCTTGCCTGTATCTACACTTTGTCTTAATAATATTGCAAGTGGCTTTGCGATAGAATAAACTACTTTCTTTCAACAAAATAGCAGGAATTCCATCAGGCCCTGCTGCAGCTCCATTTTTAATTTCATTAATTGCCTGCACAATATCAGCTTCATTATATCTATGTCAGCTAAATATTCACTATTTTCCGTCCTTACTTCTATATCATATCTTCATTATCTATTCTAGGGGTGAATTCTCTCTTATATTGGTCTGCCAATATGTTGCAAATTTCCCTTTTTTCATTCGTTAATCTCCCTTCAATTCTAGGGGCCAATTTCTATTCTTCTTTTATTCATCTTCTTCGCATATGATATAATAGTTTTGGGGTTTTGCTTGATATTTATTATAGTTTTTTCTTCCAAGTCCCGTTTTTTCATTTTCTTTTGATTGTATAATCTTTTGTTCTGCATTTTCTATCTTACTTTGTAGTTTTATAACTTTCCATGCATTTTTTTCTTTTGCAAGACCTTTTTTCCACTTTCTGATTTTCTGGAACAAGATCCTTCTGTCTCTTGGTATGCATGACTGATGTTTACTTTTCTTCTTCGGTATATTATTTATCCACTATTTTCTCTAATATTTTAATATAAGATATTCCCTATTTTCCCTTATGTCATCACTTACAAAAATTGTTATCCCAATCTTTGTTTAATCTTCATTTATTTCTGACCATTTTATATTTTTACTGTAGAAGTTGTATTTTCCATATCCTTCCCACTTTTTCATTTCTTGCTTATCTCTGTTTTCACTTCCTTTGGAATGGACTGTTAATTCTATGACATAATGGTCTGAAATACTCGCATTATAAACTATTATTTCTTTAACATAATTCATCTCGTTCATACTAGGTCTAAAGTATTTTCCTTTCTTGTTGGCAGGTGATTTATTTGTCGAATGTTGTATTCTAGTAGCATATCTAATAGCTTTTCGAATTGCCTCTTATCTTCTGCACTACTATTACTCTCTTTTTTATATGTATAAGTACAACTACAATCTCCTATTCGTTCTTTCCAGTCTACGAAAGGAAAGTTGAAGTCTCCAGATAGGAGAATAGTCCAGTCCTTGTGATTTCTACATATATCATCCAATTTTTCTATTATTAAGTCAAACTCTTTAGTATTAGGAGGTCTATATATTACTATGTTCATTAATTTTTCAGATTCAAATTCTACCGCTATTGGTTCACATTCTGAGTTACTATATTTCTCATATATTTTTTCCTTGTTTTTTGTCTTTCCCATATATTGCGGTTCCCCCTTGATTCCTATTTTTTCTATCTGATCTATAAAGTTTGGGAACCCTTTTATTTGATCATCATTTCCCCAGTCTTCTTTGGGAATAACCAAGGTTTCACTTATATTCATTATTAATCTATTTTCCTTTTCAAATTTGGGTTTAGGGTTTTCATTCTAAGTATCTCTATTTTTTTTTTTTTGCGAGTTACTCGTAACTAGATCCCTGCGCATTCATCACTATGATGGTTTGCGTGTTTTCTCCTTCATTTATTTAATATTTGTAGTAATAAGGATTTTCCCATGTCCTCTTTCCTGTTCTGGTATGAGAGAGAGAGGTTTTCTACTAAGACGAGAAGTGATTTTTCTACATTTTTTCCGTGTCTATATTTCCTGAATTATCATAGCCATATGAAATCTTTGGCGAATCCCTCCCTAAAGATCTGGTAATTCAATGTCGAGAACCACCACAGCTGACACAAACAGACCATCCATCTCAAGTATGACCTCCGCAGGATTGACACGAGAATAGATGCCGGTTAGTCATTATAATTCACAAAAATTTCTTTCTCAAGGATTTATAGTATGAAGGTTATTTTAATTTCTGTCTGTTGGTCTCTGAAGTGTTCATTCTGAAAATTGTCTAGGCAGTTTTTTTTTATCAATATTTGTTGTTGAGTTGAATTTAAAATTTAGGCCAAAGACCAAGCACTGGGACCTCTGAGGTCATTCAGCGCTGAAATGGAAATTGGCGGTATAAAAGGTTTGAAAAGTGTAACAGGAGGAAAACCTCAAAGCAGTTGCACTATGAATCAAGGAGGTACAGTAAAAAGGAATGAAAGCGTTGCACCTAGGGGTCGAAGGCACGCTGCAAAGAGCCTTAAGTAATGCCTACAGTGCACCGAACGAGGTCCACTGACGGCACTACCCCGTACGAGGATCAATATTTATTGTGAGCCATGGAATTACAAAGTAAATCTAGGAGCCATACGTTCCAGAGAGAGAGAGAGAGAGAGAGAGAGAGAGAGAGAGAGAGAGAGAGAGAGAGAGAGAATTGTCGTGCTACGAATGAGTCCTCTTCAAGGCCGACAGAATATTTTATAGCTCACTTTGCAATTTAACAACGACGAAAACTCAATCCTACGCAGACCTACGAAGTCTGGAAATGTTTATAAATAGACCTATCCCCCTTTTCTTCCAAACGTAAACTTTCTTCAGCATTGGACTCTACATGACTGACCTATGTTGTTAGTTATTTATTTCAATATTACTAAATTTTCCTAAACTATTGGTTTATGGTTATATTTCTCTACTTTAATCCCATTTTCATTATATTACTATCTCTTGTTACATGAAGATGTACGGTTTTAGTTTTCTGTAAAAGAAAACTAATAAGATGCCTTTGGCTGTCCGCCCTCAGATCTTAAAACCTTCTGAAGCTAGAGGGCTGCAAATTTGTACGTTGATCATCCACCCTCGAATCATCAAGCATACCAAATTGCAGCCCTTTAGCCTCAGCAGTTTTTATTTTATATAAGGCTAAATTTAGTCACGATCGTGTGTCTAGCACCGCTAAAGGTCTCAAGAACACAGACCACCACCTGTCCGTGGCTGAGAGTTTCATACAGCATTAAACGCTGTACAGAAAACTCCACTGGATATTTTAAAAATGTAACAAGTGGAAGGAAAAACCCAATGATTTAAGGTGATCAGTAAAAGAAAACATTTACGATAATATTTTGAACAAGAAAAAAAAATAAAAAAAAAAAAAACTTGGTTATGATTACGCAATTTACATCTAATACGATGAAAAACAGGCAAAAATACCAAAGTACAAACGTGAAATTCCCCCCCCCCCCCCCCCCCCCCCCCCCCCCCCCCCCCTTGCGAAAAAAAGGAAAAAAAAATTAGTTTTCCCGTTTTTCAGACAACAAAAGCAACTGAAATGCCAGTCAAACGCCTTTTGTGTCTCAGCCACTTCATGGCTCCTCGAGAACTGGGTTTAGGATATTCCGGACCGCCTCATTCAAAGGATTGCAACAGCTCAAATAAGTTATTTCTAATTTGCATTTAAGCCATTTCTTGTAGGATACGGATACATTTTTTTTTAAAATTTAAAAGTTACAAAAATTATATAGGTAAGAGAAATTAACATGAATAAACGTATCAATTTTCTTAGAAACGTATGGCAATATTGACGAAATGAGAAACCTCATAAGAACATTAAAGGGCCTTGAGGTATTTTTAAAGTTTGTTGACAGAAATTATTCTTGGTCTGCTAATTTTCAAAATTTGTATTATCCAAATTTCATTTACTTTTCATCCTCGTATATGAAATGCTCATCATTTGGAATGACGTAATTATCAATTATAATGAAATTAGGTCCCAATCTGGCCCATTCCTCACGTAATAAGTACCATATATTTATAAGGTTATACTTATTTATGGATATTAAATGCAAATCCTTCCTTATCAACCATTTTCCTTACAAATCAGTGACTATCCCTTGTTCATTAATGGTCAGCCTTTTGAGTAACTGTCAGGAAGGACTCACTAATCACCACTTGTCGTTGCTAATCACCCTCTACTAATTAAGAGCTACCAAGTAATGATTCTAAATACTTGCTTCAGCAATGGGACGCCCTCAGAATAAGACCTACATCAGCAACAATTTGAAGACGTGAAATCAGGAAATAATGGCTGTCATGACATGGGAAGCTGACGTCAGGAAGGGTATTCGATTAAGCAGCTGATTTCCAAAAAGGACAACTTGTAATTGGAAAAGAATCAATAGTGGAGATTTATACCTCTATAAAAAAGGGACACTGGATTTTGCTGAGATTTCCTAATGAGACTCCAGGTCATTCCTACAGGCACTGGTGTTTAGCAGTAAGAACACGTTGTGTCGTAAGATGCAAATATAACACTCATCTCCCTCTCTCTCCACAAAACTGTTTTATATACAACATGAACACGAGAGATATTGAAGCAAAAAGAATTTTTTTTCTCTCTCTCTCTCTCTCTCTCTCTCTCTCTCTCTCTCTCTCTCTCTCTCTCTCTCTACAAAATTGTTTTATATACAACATGAACACGGGAGATATTGAAGCAAAAAGAATTCTCTCTCTCTCTCTCTCTCTCTCTCTCTCTCTCTCTCTCTCTCTCTCTCTCTCTCTCTCTCACAAAACTGTTTTATATACAACATGAACGACGAGATATTAAAGCAAAAAGAACTCTCTCTCCTCTCTCTCTCTCTCTCTCTCTCTTCTCTCTCTCTCTCTCTCTCTCTCTACTGATAACTTATAATGGATTTGCATTAAATCTTATCGTAAATCACATTTATTTTCATACCTTTTTCTTAATACAGAACCTTTGTCAGTCACTAGAAAACTGAAAGGGATGGAATTACTAACAAAATATAAAAAAATATAAATAATACAATTAAGTAGAACAAACAATAAGTAATTAACATTATGGCTATTAGTTTTCAAGTATCAATCCTATACTAGATTCACTTCACCCGTACATCTCATGCCCAGCACCGTTCCTTACGACGCTCCTGATTGGCTGTTGATAAGCCAATTACAGGGCTGAAAACTCTCAGTCTCTCTCGAGAGTTCACATAGGCACGGGTGAAGTGAATCTACTATAGCCGGCTGAGTGACCTTGAAAACACCAGGACTCGAAGGTCACAAATAACTGCAGTGTAAACCGTGAAAAATAAATGCAGGAAAAGCTCCAAATCAATGAATTCAGGAGAATTAATGACAAACATT
>NC_061105.1:43074720-43077220 GCF_015104395.2 Macrobrachium nipponense | reverse complement strand
TAAATTCTGAATTGATGTTTTTATAGAAAGTTAATCTACCTGAGTTTGAGGTAGTTACTTCATGTTTCAATCTTTCAGATGCTAGCATTACATCGTCAATATCATTATCTAACAAGTCTGATATAACGTGAGGTAGGGGTATTAAATTCCAAAATTAGATTAATTACATGGCCCAGCGGATCGTCTCCCATTGTACCACGCTCCACCCAAGCTTGAGCGAAAAACTGTCTCTGCTTTGACCTGACCAGTGAACGAAAATCAACTAGACCAAGTTTCGACTGAAAGCAAAGAGAAATTTGTAGTGGTTTCCTTACACCTAACAGTAGTTTTATGCACCATAAATATAATTTTTCCATGGGTCTCAAATCACCGTTAATCCAAGATTCATTTCCATACATTAATGCTGGTAACAAAGCCGAATGAAAAACCCTTTTCTTAATATAGAAAGGAACATCATTATTTTTATTTAAGAATGAAATAAATTTTAAAACATGACATTCTAGTTTGTGCTTCTGCTTTCACTGATAATGATATAGAGCCATCAGCAGTAAAAATACATCCTAAATATACATATTGCCGGCAGGGATCAACAACAATACTCCCTACAACATTGGACTCCATATCGCGTCCATCGCCATTTATCCCAAAAATTTAGTCTTACTACTATCTATTTTCATTCCATGAGAGCTACAAAACTGATTGAGTAAATTTAACTTTTCCATCATACTACGCCTGGTTGTTGAAAGGAATATCGTGTCATCCATAAGGACAAGGATGTGTAACCAACCCAAAAAAACCCATCAATACCACAATTATTTTTAATTAATCTTATAAGATCGTCCACAAAAATGACAACAATAGACATGAAGTTGGTGACCCCTTGCGAACACCAATTGTCGAAGCAATTAGAGTTGTCCCCAACAATACTATTGGTAATTTGGTACATAGAAATAAGTGCTACTATCATTACAGATCCACAACCCAGTCTTTTCAATATCAAAAATAAAGTACGCCTTGGTACTCTGTCATATGCTTGTTGGAAATCAATAAATGTCACAAAAGTTTGAATTTTTTCCTCTTTGCAAGGTCAATCAACAATCGTAAAGATATGATATGCTCCAAACACCCCTTTCCCCTCTGCGACCCACCTGCTCCCTCCCTGCATGCAGTAAACCAAAGAGAGTCGGGCACACAGAACTGCATCATACAATTTAGCTATTTTTAACCAATAACCTTGAACCACGTTTAAAGACAGTAAACAACTTTGCATTAATCCACGATACAGGATACAATGAGGACATATATATTGTTAAACAAGGCTACTATACATAAAAATCCAAGACACAGGTAACATTTTATATAATCCAGGGGGCACTCCATCAGGTCCGCTCGCTTTCCCACTCTTCACGCTTGAATTTGTGATTGTACTTCATGGTATGAAATAGGATCATCCAAAATGGTTACATATATATCAGTTTGTAAGCCATCAAGATTCTCAATCGTATCCCCCGAGTGGTCATACAGTTGTGCGAAGTGTTCAATAAATTCCTGATCTGATGGTGAAGAAGCATTACCAAAGTCATTTGAATTGGTATTTAACTCTCCGCCCAAATTAATAGCACGCCAAATTGTAGCACTATCATTCTCACTTAAAAGGCTTTCCCACCTATTTACAGTAACATCAACACCAGGTGCGGGCCTCCTAAATACCGATTTACTTGGCGCACTCGTAGAATACAGTACCCAGATTACCTTCAAAATTGTCAATACTTCCATCAAAAGTAGGTTCTCTATGTTTCGCCAACTCACTGACAAACAATTCTTGATTCATTTGTTCGGACATTATAGGCGGAGTCACATATTTATTAGTAGCTTTACTTTGCAACACTGCATGACCACCGAGCTGAGACGCTCTTTCTTTTATATGAGTTAAATCGAGGCCAGGGCATATAAAGGCTAAGGATAAGGGTGCATGATTAGAAGGTAATCTTCAATCCTGGATTATATCGAAACTCTTACCAATGTGTATGTACTCATGAGATATCAAACAAGAATCAAGCTCAGACACCCACAGTTGTCCCTGCCTATAAGTAAGACCTCCCTTGAATTGCCTGCAAGATGTTTGAAGATTGTTAACAACCAAAAGTTTTTCATCCACACAAATCCCGAGTAACATCCTCCCATTGTCATTAGGGTTAGGTACAGCATCCGGGATAGCAGGGTAAGAATAGCTGGGTAGATTCCCTCTCACCGGCAAGTCACGGACACCGACACCAAAACGAGCGTTTAAATCACCATCACAACACAACCACCTACATAAGACTTAACTTTCTCCTGTATTTTACTAAGTAATGACATGTTAAAATAAGGTGAATCAGATGGGGGGACATAACAAAAACCAAATACCACATTCGGCACACAACTAATTGTGAGCCACACCTGATCACTAATGCTTATATCCTCAATCACAACATAAGAAGAAAGACACCTACGGATCAAA
>NC_061105.1:43052220-43072220 GCF_015104395.2 Macrobrachium nipponense | reverse complement strand
ATATATATATATATATATATATATATATATATTATATAGGCATATATTCTTAGCTATTTTCATACCATCAATATCTATTGAACAATATGTCTTTTATGTTTAATACAAGGTTGCGGAAGATTTACACACTAAGCTATTAAAAATATCATAAGTTGTTTACAAGTCTTCTATGCATATTCCTATTGATTTTGTAAACCGGTGTAATTAAACGGATTTTTTTTTTCTTAATCAAAATATTAAGCCACAGATGGATTCTCTGCGTCTGTCTGTCTGTCTGTCGTTCCCTCGACTGAAGGTATACCACCGATATTAGTTGCTTTGATAATTGCCATTATGCCGTCATCGGTAGCTCATCAACGATAAAAGCGCTCGTGATATGTATAATTGTCGCCATAAAGCCAGCGTGAAATTCGTCCATCTTAATTCCGGTGTGACCACACGCATCAGTTCAGCCCGGATCTTTAATTTGAACTGGAAAACCTCCCATTATGGAAAAACACTGGGTCAGTCTATAGAGAAGGCTGGTGAATGAGCCTACTTCAGGAGGTGGTTTATAGAGCTGAAATTCATCATGCTCTCTTTCAGATTATGTCTCCATCATGGGCGATAATTTGGTGTCTAATAACGTATACACGCACACGATTATATATATACCTACGTACACACAAACGTGATATATATACGTATATATAACATACATATACATATATATGTATATATATATATATATATATATATATATATATATATATATATATATATATATATAATATGTATATATAATATATATATATATATATATATATATATATATATATATATATATTATATATATATCTTCCTCCTCTCCCTTCCCAGTTCCATCGGCGTTATGGAAGCAAAGTGACACTTGATCTTTTCCTGATTAGGAATCAGGAGAGGATCCTAGGCTCGCTCCAGTTTGCCTCGGTCACGGACGTTCTGTTGAAAGCCCAAGCTCAAGGACATCAATCGAGTTTTGGCGTTCAAAGGCAAATGCCAAGTGTCGGGACAAGTTCGCCCGGATACCTCTGATTCTCAGAAAACGTCTGCGCCCATACCCTGCTTCCGCCCTGGGCAATAAATAATCTGAACTGAGCCTCTTCCCAAAACACAACCCACACCCCCCCCCCCACCCCCCCCCCCCCCCCCCCCCCCCCCCCCCCCCCCCCCCCCCCCCCCCCACACACACACACACACCCCACTCAAAAAGGTAAACACATATCCATTACATGACAAGGAGCGGATGTACTGAGTTTTTTTATGCTCAAAGGAGGTAGAACAAAAGTTAAGATTGATTTACGAAAATTAGTATTTTTTTTTTTTTTTGCGTTTTAAAGGTTTGGCATTAATAAATCGTTACTCATTTTCATAATAATAATAATAATAATATAATAATAATAATAATAATAATATATAATAATAATAATAACATTTACGTCTATGAAGGCTGTGGAGAGAGAGAGAGAGAGAGAGAGAGAGAAGAGAGAGAGAGAGAGAGAGGAATGGGTTAGGTCGTCAATAGACTAAGTCAGTTAAGCAACATTGGGCTCTGGTCAGTCGTTGGATGGGTGACCGCTCTCCTCGGCGTTGATTCCTTGGGAAAGGATCTTTACCATAATTTCCTCAGTCTACTCAGCTGTAAATGAGTACCTATTCCTGATGGGGTAGAATCCAGCTATGGGTTAAATAGCAAAACTCAGCAATGATGGAAAGAAATGAAGGATTAAACGACAACGACGTAAATGGAACCTCTGGCAACAGAGGAGCTTCGTCCGGCAACCAGGTATTCAACCCAATTGAAGGGGAAGACGGTCAGGTACTTGGAGGTCGTCATCCAGCAACTGATCACCACAACGACAATAATCAACAGCCTGAGATTGGAGCTGCAGAGGCAAAAAGGAAAGAAATGGACAAGAGAAGAAAATAAGGAAATATGGAGATGCTACATCAGAAGCAACCCGAGCGGAGAGAGGATATAGAAGAAGATTGGTCAACATCTGGAATGAGAGGAATAACACCCCCCAAACAGAGCAGAGGCTGGCAGACCAAGTAAGGACATAAAGAAAAAGAACTGGCTCTCCCCAACAGAAAGAGAAGAACTGGAAAGGGAAATGTCACACGACAACGAATTACACGAAGACGAACTGAGAGACGATGCCACAGAAGACGACAGGGAGGATGAGGTATCAAACAACGACACACGAAGAAACACCGACGAAGTAACAGAGAGGACGGAATGGGTAGAAAAGATTAGACAATGGATGGAGCCAGATACAGAGAGAACAAAGATCCCCTCCATGAAAGCCTACAACACCAAGAAATTGAGGGAGAAAACAAGTGAGTCAATGAAATACTGGGCATAATACAGACCACCAGTATCACAGAAACAAATAACTTGACATATGCAGGAGCAAGATTAGTAGCAGAACTGATGGAATTCGAACACCAACACCACCAGCACAACCAAGCCAACAGAAACCAAAACAGCAACCTCCTTGGAAAAGGCGCCTGGAAAAGCAAATCATGGTGATGAGATCTGACTTAAGAGTAAACTGAAAGAGATGGCGGAAAAAAGGCTAAGAAGCAAGAAAACAAGGGATGGAACTCAACGAGAAATACAAAGTACAAGAGAGGGGATTAAACAACACAATAGAAGATGTAAAACAGAGGCTTAAGGCCAAAGCACATAAGATCCAACGGTACATGAACAGGAATAAGGGATACCAACAGAACAAACTATTCGGAACCAACCAGAAAAGACTATACAGCCAACTAAGAGGGGAAGAACAACCACCCAGAAATTCCTGAAGCCGAACAAGTAAGAGACTCTGGGAAAACATATGGAGCAATCCGGTATCACACAACAAACATGCAACATGGCTCCAGGAAAGTCAAGGAAGAAGAAACAGGGAGAATAAAACAAAGATTCACAGGACATCACGACAGACACAGTCAGACACCAACTAAAGAAAATGCCAAACTGGAAAGCCCAGGTCCCGATGAGTCCATGGATACTGGCTCAAAAACTTCAAGGCCCTACACCCACGAATAGCAGAACAACTCCAGCATTGTATCTCAAATCACCAAGCACCCAAATGGATGACCACAGGAAGAACATCCTTAGTACAAAAAGACAAGAGTAAGGGAAATATAGCCAGTAACTACAGGCCTATCACTGCCTACCAATAATGTGGAAGTTACTAACAGGTATCATCAGTGAAAGGCTATACAACTACCTAGAGGAGACAAACACCATCCCCCACCAACAGAAAGGCTGCAGAAGGAAGTGTAGGGGCACAAAAGACCAGCTCCTGATAGACAAAATGGTAATGAAGAACAGTAGGAGAAGGAAAACCAACCTAAGCATGGCATGGATAGACTATAAGAAAGCCTTCGACATGATACCACACACATGGCTAATAGAATGCCTGAAAATATATGGGGCAGAGGAAAATACCATCAGCTTCCTCTAAAAATACAATGCGCAACTGGAATACAATACTTACAAGCTCTGGAATAAGACTAGCAGAGGTTAATATCAGGAGAGGGATCTTCCAGGGCGACTCACTGTCCCCCACTACTGCTTGGTAGTAGCCATGATTCCCATGACAAAAGTACTACAGAAGATGGATGCCGGGTACCAACTCAAGAAAAGAGGCAACAGAATCAACCATCTGATGTTCATGGACGACATCAAGCTGTATGGTAAGAGCATCAAGGAAATAGATACCCTAATCCAGACTGTAAGGATTGTATCTGGGGACATCAGGATGGAGTTTGGAATAGGAAAAATGCGCCTTAGTCAACATGCAAAAAGGCAAAGTAACGAGAACTGAAGGGATAGAGCTACCAGATGGGAGCAACATCAAACACATAGATGAGACAGGATACAAATACCTGGGAATAATGGAAGGAGGAGATATAAAACACCAAGAGATGAAGGACACGATCAGGAAAGAATATATGCAGAGACTCAAGGCGATACTCAAGTCAAAACTCAACGCCAGAAATATGATAAAAGCCATAAACACATGGGCAGTGCCAGTAATCAGATACAGCGCAGGAATAGTGGAATGGACGAAGGCAGAACTCCGCAGCATAGATCAGAAAACCAGGAAACATATGACAATACACAAGCACTACACCCAAGAGCAAATACGGACAGACTATACATAACACGAAAGGAAGGAGGAAGAGGACTACTAAGTATAGAGGACTGCGTCAACATCGAAAACAGAGCACTGGGGCAATATCTGAAAACCAGTGATGACGAGTGGCTAAAGAGTGCATGAAGAAGGACTAATAAAAAAGCAGACGAAGACCAAAGAAATATACAGAGAAAGGAGAAATACATGAGACAGACTAAAGAACTAGCCAGCGATGACAATTGGCAATGGCTACAGAGGGAGAGCTAAAGAAGGAAACTGAAGGAATGATAACAGCGGCACAAGATCAGGCCCTAAGAACCAGATATGTTCAAAGACCGATAGACGGAAATAACATCTCTCCCATATGTAGGAAGTGCAATACGAAAATGTGAAACCATAAACCACATAGCAAGTGAATGCCCGGCTCTTGCACAGAACCAGTACAAAAAGAGGCACAATTCAGTAGCAAAAGCCCTCCACTGGAGCCTGTGCAAGAAACATCAGCTACCTTGCAGTAATAAGTGGTACGAGCACCAACCTGAAGGAGTGATAGAAAACGATCAGGCAAAGATCCTCTGGGACTATGGTATCAGAACGGGTAGGGTGATACGTGCAAACAGACCAGAAGTGACGTTGATTGACAAGGTCAAGAAGAAAGTATCACTCATTGATGTCGCAATACCATGGGACACCAGAGTTGAAGAGAAAGAGAGGGAAAAATTGGATAAGTATCAAGATCTGAAAATAGAAATAAGAAGGATATGGGATATGCCAGTGGAAATCGTACCCATAATCATAGGAGCACTAGGCACGATCCCAAGATCCCTGAAAAGGAATCTAGAAAAACTAGAGGCTGAAGTAGCTCCAGGACTCATGCAGAAGAGTGTGATCCTAGAAACGGCACACATAGTAAGAAAAGTGATGGACTCCTAAGGAGGCAGGA
This sequence comes from Macrobrachium nipponense, assembly GCF_015104395.2. Taxonomy (NCBI): domain Eukaryota; kingdom Metazoa; phylum Arthropoda; class Malacostraca; order Decapoda; family Palaemonidae; genus Macrobrachium; species Macrobrachium nipponense. The sequence goes on along the minus strand of NC_061105.1, from coordinate 43,067,108 downwards.
TGCAACCCGGAACCCCACACTATAAATACCCACCACCCAGTCGAATTGGAGGACTGTGATAGAGCAAAAAAAAAAAAAAAAAATAATAATAATAATAATTAAACTCATTTTATCATAATAATAATAATAATAATAATAATAATAATAATAATAATAATAATAATAATAATAATAATAATAATAATAATATAAAACACCAAGAGATGAAGGACACGATCAGGAAAGAATATATGCAGAGACTCAAGGCGATACTCAAGTCAAAACTCAACGCCAGAAATATGATAAAAGCCATAAACACATGGGCAGTGCCAGTAATCAGATACAGCGCAGGAATAGTGGAATGGACGAAGGCAGAACTCCGCAGCATAGATCAGAAAACCAGGAAACATATGACAATACACAAAGCACTACACCCAAGAGCAAATACGGACAGACTGTACATAACACGAAAGGAAGGAGGAAGAGGGACTACTTAAGTATAGAGGACTGCGTCAACATCGAGAACAGAGCACTGGGGCCATATCTGAAAAAACCAGTGAAGACGAGTGGCTAAAGAGTGGCATGGGAAGAAGGAACTAATAAAAGTAGACGAAGACCCAGAAATATACAGAGACAGGAGAAAGACAGACAGAACAGAGCACTGCCACAACAAACCAATGCACGGACAATACATGAGACAGACTAAAGAACTAGCCAGCGATGACAATTGGCAATGCTACAGAGGGGAGAGCTAAAGAAGGAAACTGAAGGAATGATAAACAGCGGCACAAAGATCAGGCCCTAAGAACCAGATATGTTCAAAGAACGATAGACGGAACTAACATCTCTCCCATATGTAGGAAGTGCAATACGAAAAATGAAACCATAAACCACATAGCAAGTGAATGCCCGGCACTTGCACAGAACCAGTACAAAAAGAGGCATGATTCAGTAGCAAAAGCCCTCCACTGGAGCCTGTGCAAGAAACATCAGCTACCTTGTAATAAGTGGTACGAGCACCAACCTGAAGGAGTGATAGAAAACGACCAGGCAAAGATCCTCTGGGACTATGGTATCAGAACGGATAGGGTGATACGTGCAAACAGACCAGACGTGACGTTGATTGACAAAGTTAAGAAGAAAGTATCACTCATTGATGTCGCAATACCATGGGACACCAGGTTTGAAGAGAAAGAGAGGGAAAAAATGGATAAGTATCAAGATCTGAAAATAGAAATAAGAGGATATGGGATATGCCAGTGGAAATCGTACCCATAATCATAGGAGCACTAGGCACGATCCCAAGATCCCTGAAAAGGAATCTAGAAAAACTAGAGGCTGAAATAGCTCCAGGACTCATGCAGAAGAGTGTGATCCTAGAAACGGTACACATAGTAAGAAAAGTGATGGACTCCTAAGGAGGCAGGATGCAACCCGGAACCCCACACTATAAATACCACCCAGTCGCCTATATATAGAAATCCCTCCCACTGGATATACCGGAGATTATATATATCATATAATATATATATAGATATATATATATATATATATATATATATATATATATATATATATATATATATATATATATATATATATGTATATATGATATATCCCATATTATTAATAATATATATATTACATTACATATATATATAATTATATAATCATATATATATATTATATATATATAATAATATTATATATATCATATATATATATATATATCTATATATTTATAATTATGATCTGGATATCCACAAGTGCTTCTTAATGTTCTCGAAAAGGCGAAGTCAAAATCAGGTGGCAGGAATCTTTTCATCTCCCGGAAGTAAAGGAACCGTGAACTACAGAGAGCTGTCTCCCTTTATTGTAAATAAAGGACATGAATTCACAACGTCAGGTATAAAAGTCTCTCTCTCTCTCTCTCTGTCTCTCTAGGATATCTCCTTTCAAAAGATGAGTGAGGATTGGATGTTATGTATGAGTCTTACTTGTTTTTCGTGTTTCAAAACAAAATTTTCAGCAGAGAGAGAGAGAGAGAGGAGAGCGAGAGAGAGAGAGAGAGAGAGAGAAATTAAAGTCTTCACGTCAGCTGGTTTTATTCTCACGCAGGAAAACTTCCAGTTTTCCAGCTCCATGCACGTATTCATACAAGCCCCATCAGAAGTACCTCTAACACATACTACGGAATTTCACCGCTACTATCATTACGATTAATAATACTATCATTCCTTCTCTCACCATAAATCAAGTCCTCGCACCAGTCGAATAAAATGGCGACATTATCGAAGAACATTTTAACAGACTTTTGGTGAATAATTTCACCGAAAGACAGTCCAGCATGAAAAGTCTATAGCCCAATGTAACGGGCGAATGATAGCCGGAGAGAGAGAGAGAGAGAGAGAGAGAGAGAGAGAGAGAGAGAGAGAGAGAGAGAGAGAGATAAACATCCATTCATGGAAAATGAATCCAGTCACAACAGACAGCTTAGTCTTCTCCGGGGATTCTGCAAAGGTGATTATTTGACTTAAATGAAATGTCTTATTTTGCCTTGGGAGAGAAGGAGGAGAGGAGGAGGAGGATGAGGAGAGGGAGGAGGACGAGGAGAGGAGGAGGAGGAGGAGGAGGAGGAGGAGGAGGAGGAGGAGGAGGAGGGAGAAAATGTATTCGAAAGGTGAGAGGCACAGACAAAGAAAGATGAAAAGTATAGAGAAACGAAAAGTAACTGGCATATTGAGGTTAATTCTCGTGAAATACAGCGAAAATCATTCTTCCTTCTGCTCCCTTAGTGGAGAGTGCCGTCAGTACACCTCACGTGGCGCGCTGTAGGTATTACTAAAGGCACTTGCCGAGGAGAGCGTCAGACTAGGAGAATGGAGGAAAAGAGAGAAGTTTTCCTTCTCCTCCTCCTCCTTTATTCTACTCCTCCCTCTCTTCTTTTCGGAAGAACAATGTAACTATAACAAAAAGAACGACATAAGGAATAACAAAAGAAGTGAAGATTGTAACAGAGGAAGCGAAGAAAGGGGGGAAAGGGGGAAACGAAGAACCCTCAACCCACAAAGAGAAACCCTCAACCAAAAGGTAAGAATCCTCAACTCGCAAGGGGAACCCTAAACCTCAAGGAGGAACAACCCTCAACCCACAAGGAAGAACCCCCTAAAACTAAACCCAAAGAGAAACCCTCTTCCCACGGGTAATAACCCTCAACTCGCAAGCGGGAACCCTAAACCAAGAGAAGGAGGAACCCTCAGTCCATAAGGAAAAAACCCTCAGCCCACAGGAAGGAACCTTAAACACAAAGAGGAACCCTCAGCCCAAAAGAATAAACCCTCAGCCCAAACGAACCTTTTTTCAACTTCCTTTAATAGAAAGTAATTGTAGATAAAACACAACTCAGTTCTTCCTTCGTCAGTTTGAACTAACTCGACCTACAGGTGTTGCGTCACCTTCTTCTCACAGCTTCGTCTCGAGACTGTGTGATTTGGATCTCGGTGGCGCCTTCACTAATCAAAAAAGTAAGATGTTTCCAACGAGTCAGAATAAAGTTTAGGGAAACTCTTACACGGCGGATTCCTTTAAGTTTCCCATTACATATAATGATTTTTTTTCTTAATTCCTTAGGAGACATTGGAGGTCATTAAATTACTGAAGTTTTTATGTGTCAACGGTTGGTGTTAAAAAAGATAAATCGTGTTGGATGAATTCTTCTCATGAGCAGAGTCCTAATTTGTCAATTATTCTCTTTCATTTAACCACCTAATTACAGTCTCTCTTTGGTAGTTTGATGAATGTTAATTAACCTTCATTATTAACTATTTGATTTCCGTATTGCCTAGTCACCTTTGTCTAGATAAATGCATCCTACTTTCGATCAGTTTTGCTTTCATCATCTTTATTGCTGCTTCATCATTATGTCCCCCGTTGGACGAGTGGTTTTCGCGCTCGACTACCAATCCGGTGGTCCGAAGTTCGATTCTCGGCTCGGCCAACGGGGAATCAGAGGATTTTATTTCTGGCGATAGAAATTAATTTCTCGATATAATGTGGTTCGGATCCCACAATAAACTGTAGGTCCCGTTGCTAGGTAACCAAAATGGTTCCTATCCACGTAAAAAATATCTAATCCTTCGGGCCAGCCCTAGGAGAGCTGTTAATCCGGTCAGTGGTCTAGTTAAACCAAGATATACTTTTTTTTCATCTTTATCTCTTCTTTTTTGCGGGGGTGTAAGGAGGGGGTTGATGGGGGGGGGGGGGGTGGGCGGCGGCGAGCGAGGGAACTAGCTACTTCTGCTAATAGAATGGTTATCATTATGATATTGTCATAATGAATGTCTGATGAATCTCCCAAGATGAAATGAAAATTCTCTGTATTACATCTAAATATTTCCTTTCGTTTTGCATTCATTATCACCGTCATTATCATTATTGGTATTATAATTATTACTTGTATCATAATATGTCGAAAGTAGATTGTACTCGTAACGATCCGTCCTTTATCCGGATTATGTTCTTATTCGGATTATCCCGGCTATCACTTCCTCCAACGCATAAGCTTTAAATGTGTGTTGCCTATTAAAAGAATATTTATTCGTATATTCAAAAATTTTACCTTAATATCAATATGTCTAGAGATAATGACCTTCCTCTCGTTATGTATTTCACTCTCATTTATATGATCAAATTATTGTACTTTTACCACCATCATGCATAGGATTTGAATAGAACGTCTCTGTCAGTCAGTCAGTCTGCCCCTTTTTGGGTATGGTCGAGTCACATATTTCTCTCTCTCTCTCTCTCTCTCTCTCTCTCTCTCTCTCTCTCTAGCAGAAATTTACAGTTCAAGCCATCATGTATTGAAATGAGAGAGAGAGAGAGAGAGAGAGAGAGAGAGAGAGAGAGAGAGAGAGAGAGAGAGAGAGAGAGAGATTCGAACTTTCCAGAGTTGAAATACTGGCATTTTAAGGCACTTTGTTAGAACGTACGTATATCTTACGATCGCTTTTGCTATGGTCACATTGAGACGTACATGCTGCTACGTGCAGTCTACGTGCGGATTTTTGGGAAAACGTGGCCCTACACGTGCGTCGAACCTGCGTCTTTTTTATCACGTAGCTTGGACGTAGCAGATTTGTGGAAGGATCAGCAGATTCTACGTCCTCCCTACGTGTTAACTAGACGTAGGTAGAACGTAGGACTATTTATACCTGGCCGTAAGTTGACCGTAGGTCCTGTGCAAGTTCTGCGCACGTTTTTTTGGCCTCCAGACCTCATCACATCTCACGTGCAACATGTAGGTTCGACGTACGTCTGACGTGGACCACAAATTCTTGACGTGCATGTTGGCAGGGCTCTGTAGAATTTGTAGAGCGCGAACGGTCAACAAGGTCGTACGTTGGACGTATGTAAATGTGACCAAAGCATTTGTAAGCATGAATATCCGAGGGAACATTTGTACTGTCAATTTTCTCGCATGGAAGCTCGGACAAAATGCCGAACTGCTTGACAACCTGGTGTGTGTGTGTGTGTGTGTGTGTGTGTTAGGTAAAGTTCCACTATGAATTTCCTATTACAAAACATAGTATATTAAAAACATATATGTGCAGAGCTTATAGATTTCGTCCAAGTGCTCTGAACTTGATCACTTAACTGGAGTATAACATACATAATATACAACTCAGGAAACAAAATAAAGCAAGAAGCCATACATAAAAAAAAATACAGAATGTAAAACTGTTTAATCAGGTTGTTGGGATTAAAGTCAATTCTCAAATTCTTTGAGACTTTATTGGCGGAATTAAAATTCCTTTAAATTTTCTGATATTAATAAAAGAACAACGAGACATTCTAATTCTCACATTCATTTTGAACTCTTATATTAATGTCAAATTGAAAAGTAACGCACTTACTCATCTATTTTTTTTCGAGCATATCGTGTGCGTGATCCATGTTTTTTTTTTTTTTAGTTAAAAGGTTAAATTTATAGTTTCATGTTTTCATATTTTGTTACCTCAAATATATTATAGAAAATTGTCTCTCTGGAGGTAGGAAGATGTATTATCACCCAGCCGTTATTTCAGAAATTTCAACTAGGAGCTTAAAGATACTTTGCAAAAATTAAATATGAGAAAAAAACACTGGTACACATTGTATTCCAGTACCCTAACACAGTTGGGAGAGAGAAAAAAAAAACTATAAAATTGTCCGAAAATATTGGTGTTTATGCTATTGGTTGCTTGGATTGGGATTCTTGCTATATTGGTAAAAGTGGTTGTTCGAGCGTTAAACGCAAACATGAACAACATGTAAATTGAATAATAATAATAGTTCTATAGCTAGGCACGCCTGGGAAAGGGATCATAGAATAAATGATCAAAATGGTTAAATTTTGTATAAAACCCTGGACAGATCCACCAGATGATGTGCTGAAGGCGCCCTCATTTCTTTAAGAAATAACTTTAATAGGAACTTTGGCATTGTTGAAAATAAAATTATAAGTTAAGAAATGCGTAAATGTGCTATTCGCAATTTTGTCCAAAATCAAAGTCATAATTGAGAACTAAACCAAAAGCGGAAGACTCCAGGTTTCTTCAGCCAAGAAGGTCTCGGGGAATTCAAGAATTGACGTGAGAGCCCAACAACCTGATGAGAGAGTTTTACTTTCTGTAACGTCTGTTCGTATGTATAGTTTCCTGCTTTGTTTTGTTTCCCGCGTCGTATATTATACTCCATTTTATTGATCAAGTCCACAACAGCTGCACGATAGCTATAAGCTCTGTATATAAATTTTTCTATTATACTAACTATGTTTTGTAACAGGAATTTCATTGTGGACTTTAGCTAACATTTATGATAAATAAGACATAGTACTTTTATATCTCATATATACATGTACGATTATATACTGTGTTTATGATATACACATATATGTGTTATATATGTGTATATTATATATACGTGCATTATAAATATAATATATATGTATAAATATTAATATTCCAGCTCTCTTTTTTATGAATGAAATACTTTGGCTATGGTAACATTATCAATCTTATTCATCCTGGTTCAGTAATGAATGAAACATCCTTAAATTGAAGTAAATATCGACGTGACCAATGGAAGACATTTCTACAGTGGAGAAATCAATCAACCTCATTTTCCTCTTCCCTTTAATGTCCACGAGAACATCAGTCCATTTTGCAAGACAGGAAAGGAACCTCGGGACGTTCATCGTTTCCTGAAACTGCTCACAGGATTAAAGGCGATGTCCCGTCGAGGACGTTTACATAGGAAAAGTTTCTAGACGTCGATATCACTTCGGGGTTGTGTTCAGTAGCTCCAAATTCAGGATATTGCAAAACAAAAGTAGTTTTTCAAGTGGGCGAGGGATTCTGTATTCCTTTTTCTTCCTTTTGTCTTATTAAAAAAAGTAAATTAACTTTAATTAGTTAAGCACTAGATAATGCGTTAGTCTGCGGTAGTTTAATCTTCGAGTAAGCTTCACTATACAAAACTAATATTTATAGCTTTTTTTTTTTCAAGTAAGTAACCAAAGCATTTTTCTTTCCTTCTCTCTGATTTACCGAACTTCTATGGCCTTTTAAAATAATATTTTTCTCGTAATACTCTTTCCGTTCTTTGACGTATCGAACTAGAATAACAATAGGGGTCGAATTCCCAACACTCTTACAGTAGCTTTTTTTTCGCTCCAAGTTTTCGAAGATTCATCTGGATTCTTTTCCTTACAGTTATTGTGTGTTTATTCGTCATCTCTACCTTCATAGTAAAATGTCTAACTTAAATAAAATAGTTAATTTACAATAAAACTGATACTAAACCGTAGCAGTTCCAGAAAATGGGAAATGTCTACATAACGTACTTAAAAGTTTACAGATGGTCAAAGTTCTTTTGGTTCCCATATTGTAAGATCTTGCCGATTTCAAAGTGTTTTAGATTTTTATTTGATCATATTTGTAGAAGTGGAATTTATATAAAACTCAATAATAAATTTTTATAGGAAAATGGTACCTAAAATTACGGGAATTTCTAAATGTTTATTCAATGAAATAACTTGGGACATCCAGATACCATCTCCATTAAAAATGACTTCATGTCAAGCGTTACGAAGAATTTTGAAATAAGTAATTTTTTTATTAATATTTTGTGTCTCAGCACCAGTAAAACAGGAAATATCAAGCTGTCTTATCATTAAAAAAAACCCGATTTCTGTAAAAAGCAAAATCAAGTTTTTCTAACTGACGAACAAAACACAAGTCTTCAATTTCTACTCCACAGACAAATCACTTATGAAACCTCCGATCAGATCTACCCAGCCAAGCGCAAGTGACAAGGTGTATTCTCAGTATACCAATAGGGTAAGTGTACAAGTGTACAAGGGAACGACCATTTAGAAGGAGGACATGATAACTGCCATACAGTCGAGATCAAGTAGCCAAAGCTATAGTAGATTCACATCAACCGTGCATCTGATGTCTAGACCAGTCCCTTACGACGCTCCTGATTGGCTGTTGATAAGCCAATCACAGGGCTGGAAACTCTCAGTCTCTCGAGAGAGTTCTCATAGGCAGGATGTATGTTCCACCTCTCCTGAGGGATATGTCTATCAAAAGTATCCCTAATGAGTGGTGGAACATACATCCTGCCTACGTGAACTCTCTCTCGAGAAAGACTGAGAGTCTCCAGCCCTGTGATTGGCTTATCAACAGCCAATCAGGAGCGTCGTAAGAGACTGGCCTAGACCATCAAATGCACGGGTGATGTGAATGTACTATAGCCAGAGTTGGCCAGCAAAATAGCCGTGGTCACGTGACCGTGGCTGATGAGCAAAGGCCTGACAAGATCCGGCATTAGCACCCTCAGTAAAATTGCGTGGGTTTGTCCACCTGACTGCCACGAGAGCTAAGTATGGCTTCGTTCAGTGTATTTACCATAGAAAAGCAAGCTCTGTATATCGTATTGTTGACACGAAGTTCACTCATTATTTAATATGAAAATTTCAAGTTAATTAAAAAATATTTACTGTAACACTGTTTAATTTACATCGCTAAATCTTGCACTTGAAAGGGACCATTACTTCAGAATTATGTTAATTTATTTATTCTGGGAGTGTTAAAAGCTAACATCCTTTCTAGTTAAAAATGAAGATAATAAATTAATGTTTAAATACTGCTGGACTTTGGAAATCAATTAGTTATTTGAGACCTCCCATATCCCTGGCCGTAAGTGGAGGAAAAAAAAGTTTCGTAGGTTGGTGCAAAATTGTTAACCTTACCTTTATATCTAAGTGAAGTAAGAACCAAACGTGCAGCGTAGGTTTTATTTTTCATTCAAGGATTTTGAAGAATATTGCCCTGACTTCAAAATTAGTTTTGCAAGGACGAGCATCTGAAAGTAAATTTTCCATTACTGTACTTAACATTATCAATGGACTATATAATTCTCTGTAGTCAATAAGCAAATTTTATAAGGTTTAATGTAAATTACAAAATTGAGACTAAACTTTAGAGTTATTTAAAATTTTATCAAGTAAAAGACTGAAAACGAACCTTCTTAGAACAACAGATATGCCCAGTTGCGAACTACAAATCCAATCCTCAATGTTGTATTACAGAAATATAGCTTTCTTGTCCACGTCAGATCCTGAAAGAAATTTGAGCTTATAGCATGGTGCTAAATGGTCCCTAACCTAAAATATCAAACTTTTGTACGGTAGTAATCAAAAGCAACTGAGGTATTATATGTAATGTATGGACAGGACGCATTACTTAGCTACAAAAAGTTAAGACCGGCATATTGTAAAACTAAATGAGACTAGTATTAACTGTTTTAAATTCAAAACTCTCTACTTTCGAACTAACAGATGGTATTATAAGAGAACTAGGTATGGAAAACGATGCACAAATATACTATATCAGGTTACTTTACAATAAAATAAACTTATCTAAAACCATATTTTGAATATATGACTCAATCTTGTCCCTAAATTATGCTAAATTTGGCAAGACAAAACAAAGCATAATTAAAATAACCTGAACCACAACTTGAAACATTCATTTCTCACTAAAAACAATGAGCAAGTAATATATAAACTTCGCATCTGCGCATCTGACGACGTTTGGAATTTCCAACTCTTTCGCGTTTAAAAGCCTGTCTACACGGTCGAGCTTTGCCCAACGAACTTTGCTCGATGTGACGCCAGAAGCAGGAAGTCACAGCCTTATCCGCCGTTTCTCCGCTTTTGACGTCACATCGAACAGAGTTCGTCGAGCAAAGTTCGACAGTGTGGACGGGCCTTAAATACCTTTCCTTAGGACTTGTTCGTTCGCACCCACAGATCTTGCCAACGTAAACAGCAAACGTTATTAGTTCGACTGAATCTTTAAACAACACTATAACAATGCGATGCCTTCGACAGTACCAATCGCAGCAAGTAATGAAAAATGGTTTGTTTGCGCCGAAAGCTGCAGTTATTGATAACACTGCCAATGAGGATAGAAGAGGGATTTTCAGATAAGGACGGTGTACACTGCCGGCAACAACGTTTTTTGTTTGTTTGTGTGGTGCTTTTACGTTGCATGGAACCAGTGGTTATTCAGCAACGGGACCAACGGCTTTACGTGACTTCCGAACCACGTCGAGAGTGAAATACACATCTCTCACCCCTCAATGGAATGCCCGAGAATCAAACTCGCGGCCACCGAGGTGGCAGGCCAAGACCAAACCGACCACGCCACTGAGGCGCTAAAACTTCCTTTGTTGAACTGAATTGAACTGAATATGGAATTTAGGGCAAAGGCCAAGCACTGGGACCTATGAGGTCCTTCAGCGCCGAACAAGAGGGAAACCTCCAGTTGCACTAAGAATCAATTGTTAAGAAAGGGGACAAAGAGGGAAGAAAAAGAATGTGGAAGGAGGTACAGTAAAAGGAACGAAGGGACGTTGTAAAGTACCTTGAGTAATACCCACAGTGCATCGCAGAGGTGCACTGACGGCGCCTAACTACCCCCCAACGGAGAACTTCATTTGTTGTTGTTTAAAGGTAAACAACGAGCAAATAGAACTTTTTGGAATTTCAGAATTGAGAACTAGATTCTCGGTTCTATCTCACCGCCCCCCCCCCCCCCCCCCTCCCCAACCGGCGAGTCTTTACTGAACTAGGCTTCTATATTTCATAATGGAAAATGGCTTCCACCGAGGTGCCGAAAACATGATAACTCTTGGGATTGTGAAGCAAATGGCCCAGATAAGTGTTTTTTTTTTTTTTTAACATTTAACCAACACTTTCACTGTAAATATCTAAATAATGAAAACTAACAGGGCGTTTTCCAGCCTAGCACCCAAGCTGATGGAATGTACTCCTATATAAGTCATACATACCGAAAATAAATAGGAGATACTTTTTTCTATCTCGAGTTCAAATTCTGTGGCAATTATTCCTGTTAAAAAAAGAACATAATAAAATAATAATTGCCCATTTCTGCGTACAATGAAATTCTCCATAGGATTTAAAGGAAATAAAATCACTGCAATTTGTCCCTCAAACGAAAAACAATAGATAAAATAAATAAAAGCACACAATTTTTGGCACAGGAATACCGCACACAAAAATATGTAGATTGAATGGAAAAAATTTAGAGCTTTATTCAAAACATATTCACTTTTAAGTTTTGAGATATATCAGACAGCAGTGCACGGCAATTGGAAACCTACTTCTAAAGGTATGGTTAATTACGAGAAGGCTTCTGACGTGACAGCGACTTGGAAGCGGTGTTCTCTTCACGACTCTGTTATTCGCTGAGGTTCATCTCATTTTTGGGAATTTATTACCTCTGTTTCCAAACCCAAGTTCTAATTCGCAGCAGGTGTATGACCGAAATTTGTGTTAAAATATATATATATAATGTAATTATATATATATATATATATATATATATACTATATATATATATATATATATACATAATATATACATATATATATATATATATATATATATATATATATATATATATATATATATATATCCCTTCATTTACTAAAATAACTGCAATTTTCAGGCTATTTATGAAACAGCATAAAACTAATCAGGTCATCTATTTACATACAGCAATTTACTGAAATTAAATACAGCATTGCGTACATGAACGACCATCCTTTATATTTTTTTACCATGACTACTACGAAAACTAAAATTCAATTCCTACAAATAACAGTTCGAATTATCTACCAAACCTCATCAGCAGAAACACATTAAACGCGTTTGTTCATACTCTTTCAATCGTAAAAATTACCAAAATAATTTAACAAAAACTCGTTTGAAAGTTATGCGTATGCAAACATATAACAATAGTTGTCACAATGCACATAAAGGGTAGTATAAAGTAAAATAATATCACAGAACGCAGTTCAAATCCAAAATAGAATTAAACGCGAAATCTGAAACTATTCAAATGCAAGTTTGTTTTGGAATTGCGGCGAATTCGTCCATTTAGGGTTATTGTATGATGCTGCATTTATATACGATATATATATATATATATATATATATATATATATATATATATATATATATATATATATATATATACATAAATATTACACACACACACACACACACACACACACACACACACACATATATATATATATATATATATATATATATATATATATATATATATATATATATATATATATATATATATATATATGTGTGTGTGTGTGTGTGTGTGTGTGTGTGTGTGTGTGTGTGGTGTGTGTGTTTACAAGGCCCATAACAACACTATTTCACTTAACAATGTTCAGTATTCGTGATCATTAGTGTTTTTTTTAAACGCACAGTTAGACAGACACACAGATAGATAGATAGATAGACAGACAGACAGATAGATAAGTGTAGGTGCTATATCAGCAAAATAAATAGAAGTCTTCATAGAAGACGCCTACCCAAGGGCAGAGTAACCTTTGAAGTCCACGGGACCTTTGAAGTTCACAGGGGTGTTAGGAAGGTGCTCCAAATGGGGGTGTTTTTAGATGAAAGTATTAGGGGTTAGAAATTAGAAATTTTGATGCTGAAGCTTGGGGATCTGAAGTAAAGAAGGTGTCTGGTGTCTGTATATTATAATGTCTATTCGTATTTTCGGTAAAGTTTCAAAATGAGTCATCATATTGGTGCATTTTCTAATAATAATAATAATAATAATAATAATAATAATAATAATAATAATAATAATAAGAATAATATAATAATCATAATAATAACTAAATAATAATAATAATAATAAGAACTAATAATAATTAATTAATAATTAATAATAAAATCCTCAGAGTAGCAAGAGTCTTCAAATGGAGAAACAAATCCACAGTTATGTAAATGTACATATATTTAAAGTTTTAAATTTAAATATATGTACATATAACTGTGGATTTGTTCCTCTAACAACAACAACAACAACAACAACAACAACAACAACAATAATAATAATAATAATAATAATAATAATAATAATAATAATAATAATAATAATAATAATAATAATAATAATAAGTCTTGTTGAAAAGGATTGCTGCATAATAATAATAATAATAATAATAATAATAATAATAAAATAATAATAATAATAATAATAATAATAATAATAATAATAATAATAGCCATGACGTTGACATTAGAAATGATAGACCTTGTAATTAGTAGTCCATTCATTTGCCTCTACTGATGACATGCATAATAATTACGTAATTCGTTTATGAATTCATCCAAGTGGACAAGACCTCATAAAGATTTTACACACACCACACACACACAGAATTCTATAAATGTTTTACATGAATAACTTTTGTCGCAGTCAAAACAAGTTTCCCCAAGGAAGGAACCAAGCTTTAACTGTTTTATAGAACATAAATGCTCGTTTGTTTGTTTGTATGGTGTTTTTACGTTGCATGGACCCAGTGGTTATTCAGCAACGGGGCCAACGGTTTTACGTGACTTCCGAACCACGTCGAGAGTGAACTTCTATCACCAGACATACACATCTCTAACCCCTCAGTGGAATGGCCGAGAATCGAACTCGCGGCTACCGAGGTGGCATCTAAATGCTCGTGTCCATCGCCTCCAATTATCTAACGTGAAAACAGCAGAAAAACAAACACTCCATCGTTCGCAAAAGCAACCGCCGCGTAGTAATCCGTCCTTCTCATGGCGATATGAGTGATCCATTGTGTTTTCGGATTGGCAGGACAAATTCTCCAGCGAATACCATGTTTTTTCCCCGAAGGGTTTTTAGTAAATTGATAATGATGGGGTTTTTGTCCGATTCCCACGACTTGGAAACGATCATATATTTGATTATATTCGCCCCAAGAAAATAATAAAATCGACGTTAAAAAAAAAAAAAAAATAATAATAATAATAATAAAATGAGATTATGATTCGAATCCTTTCAAAGAGAAGTTTGAAGTTGGCCCCGTGAATCTCACTGTAAAAAATGTGTTAATATATTTGTATATATGATGCATAATATATATATATATATAAGGTATAATATATATATATATAGATATATATATATATATATTACGTAGGTAAATATAAACCCTTTTTAAACCATTATATTTCAGCAGTGACAATCACAGGCCACCTTCATACTTTTTTCAAAGGGGTCAAATCATGATTCCATTACCTTATCTTTGCTAACAGGATTTTATATATATATATATATATATATATATATATATATATATATATATATATATATATATATATTTTTAAACAGATGTGAAAAATCCGAACGATCAAGCCCCTACTTCAGGTTAATATAAGAAACAACGGAAAGAAGATGATACCGACAGTGGTGACATTAGACACAAAATGACATCTCGAT
>NC_061105.1:43030558-43045558 GCF_015104395.2 Macrobrachium nipponense | reverse complement strand
AGGAAAATGTGATAAAAAAGAAAATCAAATCTCAAAATACCAAGAATTCGAATGACCGTTTGCATTAACGAGTCTAACTTAGGTCTGATTACCTAGGGGAATAAGCGACTGTCTTCGACAACTTTATGAGACCGAAAATCCAATGTGGGACGGTTCCGAAACAGGCAGCTGTCCATGTCAGGAGTTTTATTTAAAAGTTTCAACTTGTAGCTGGGTAGATATCTGCATGCGTTTTGGACAACGAAAAGGGAACTAATTAATTGTTGGTCATGCAAATATTAATCGAAGTTTTTTACAGGGTGGATTTTGCTAGATGTTTGAAGCAAGAACTGGTCTTGCATTTACTTTTGTTTGCAATCAGTTTGGGCCTTTCTTTGTTGAAACAAATGTCAGTTGATCTATGAATAATTGAAGAGTTTATTTTTCTATGATATATTTATGAATGTAAGTATGTAAACAAAAAGAACAAGAAATACCAGATGGTTAATTGTCAATGGGTAATAAACAAAAGAGATAATCCAAGATAATCCGATAATACGCGGTCACAAACTAAAACCATAAATTGAACCATAAGAGATATAGCAGAAGCTTGGCCATACAAAATCCAAAAATGTGTATAAAACTGAATACTGATTTTATTGCTTATATTATTAAAAAAAAAAAAAAATTTTTATTTATGAGACCTTCGAGTTTAAATCAAACCAAGACTTAAATTTTAAAAAAACAAAAACTTCCATTATTTGATCTGATGAAACGAGATTCAATGATATTCCTTATAACTGTGTCATTACACGGGACAAAGGAGCTTGCTTCACTCCAGTTGATAAGAAGATCTAATAAATCTCTCATATGTACAAATAATGCATTCGATATTTGGGAAGTTCTCACAGAAGAATATTGGTCTTGCTTGATTCGTTGAGCAAGTGATTTTCGGTTTGTCCGTAATATCACTTTATCCAAGGAAACTTCTTTACGAGAATATTTTATCACTCAACTCCTAACATTAAAATCACTGAAAACAACATTTATGTTGTAAAGCTTTAAAATTCTAGGAATTCCTAAAAACTTTTCATCATTCGGTAATTTGAGGATATTATGCTTACTAAATTCAAGTTTGTTATAAGTTAAGTAAAATGTTTCCATGGCTCTTTTCCATCCTACATCTACCATAGTCCTTTTGGGCTTCAAGGTTTTAGTATGTGACCGCGTGATCCGATTAATCCTGGATTATCTCTTTGTTTATTACCTTTAACTGTCTCATTTGTGCCCCGACGATGTGTTATCCATTACGAACGCGCTTGGCACTGAATTTCTGCCTGTCCTGTGGTATTCGCTTATAAACTGAAGTCACGTGCGTCTACTATGAATTTTTAAGAATTATTTACACACACACACACACATATATATAATTTATATATATATATATATATATATATATATATATATATATATATATATATTATATATATATATATATATATATATATATATATATATTTATCTATATATTTATTTATTTATTGAGACATATATCCCTCTTTTATTCTCAATTTTGATCGAGAGTTGCTTTTACCTTTGTATAATCTTAGTATTTAGCAAAAACATATTTCTGTTATTTTATACCTGTCCATGAATTATTTTACTGGCAGAGTAAAAACATTAAAGAGGAATGGAATAAACTGTCAGATGACATCCAGGCACAATGCATTTCATAATCGAGCAACATCATATTCATGTCTCTGTGATGTTCTGTTTTTCTCATCTGATGGAAACATCGTATTTTACCTCTGAAGTCGTTTCATTTTTCTATTGAAAATTAAATTCGTATTTGACGTCAAGTTCATCAGGCAAACTCTATAAAAGGATATAAAAAGCCCTTATGTATTCGTCGGTCTCATTCTCAATGAAATCTCGATGTCATCTGCTTACTCTCACTAAACTATAGAACAAAGCGGTCAAAAATGACTAAATAGCTGTTCCATTGGGCATTACTGCATTACTGTCTGCCTTTTAATGTATGTCCTTTTATCTAGTCCCCTTCTACTTATATAGCTGTCTGACTTCTTTAACTATACGGCTCTATTTCCCCCTTTCATTCAAGAATAAGTTTTTCTCCATTAAACTAGTTTGTTATTAAAACAATAATAATAAATCGAATGTGCAGTCATATACTATAACTATGAAAGACAACAATGGTCTAATATAATTTCTATTATTATTTGAGGCAATTTTATAATTGTATAATTAAAACACTATTATCTCCATAACGTTGGCAGTATCTAGTCAACATGCGTTTGCAAGAAAATAAGACTAAATATATTTCCTAACTCTGCTTGATTATCATTTCTTTTTTTTATCAATTTGAGTCATTTTTTGATCGCTTCTATAGAAGACAGAGTGAGCATATGACATCATGTTTTCATTTAGAATGAGACCGACAAATGCAATAAGGCTTTGTCTATCCTTTTATAAATAAAAATACGATGTTTGCATCAGGTGACAAAAACAGAATATTACAGAGACAGGAATATAATGTTGCTCGAATATTAAATGCTCTCTGCATGGATTTCATCTGACAGTTTATTACGTTCCTCTTTAATGTTTTTACTCTGCCAGTAAAATATTTCATGAAAAGGCAATATTCATAAAAGGCAACAGCCCTGAAAATGTTCGTAACAAAAAAATGAGAGAAAAATGTTTGCTAAATACTAAGGATTACACAAAGCTGCAAGCAACTCTCGGTTAAAAAAAAAAATTGAGAATAAAAGAGTGACATATGTCTGTTTATGAACATGATACAGGTCAAGGTCTTATTACTTCGGGATGAAATGAATATTTTATGAAGGAAAAGTACGATGCAGTTTGGAAAATTCGCCGGATATGAAATGGAAGTTGGAATTTTAAGAGAATATTGTTCTTCGTACTGAAGAATCTTGGGATCCTTCTAGTTTGTGCAGTGTTATTATTCGTTTGTACAAACAAAAGTACGCAAATTGATCTAAATCTATGCAATAGTAATACTACCCTAATAAGGAGGTGACTGCGCATACATACACATACATACAATATATATATATATATATATATATATATATATATATATATTATATATATACACACACACACACACACACACATATATATATATATGATCTGGATATCCAGAAGGCTTTCTTAATGTCCTCATAAAGGGAAAGTCAAAATCAGATGGGAGGAATCTTTTCATCTCCCGGAAGTAAAGGAACCGTGAACTACAGAGAGCTGTCTCCCTTTATTGCAAAGGACACGAATTCACGACATCAGGTATAAAAGTATCTCTCTCTCTCTCTCTCTCTCTCTCTCTCTCTCTCTCTCTCTCTCGGACATCTCATTTCAGAAGATGCGTGAGGATTGGATTTAATGGATGAGTTTACTTGTTTTCGTGTTTCATAATTTTCAGCACGAGAGAGAGAGAGAGATAAGAGAGAGAGAGAGAGAGAGAGAGAGAGAGAGAGAGAGAGGAGAGAGAGAAATTAAAGTCTTCACGTACGCTGGTTTATTCTCACGCAGAAAACTTCCAGTTTCCAGCTCCATGCACGTACATACAAGCCCCATCTGAAGTACTCTAACATACTACGGAATTTTAACGCTACTATCATTACGATTAATAATACTATCATTTTTCTTCCCCTCACTAAAATAAATCAAGTCCTCGCACCAGTCGGATAAAATGACGACATTATTGAAGAAACATTTTAACAGACTTTTGGTGAATAATTTCACCGAAAGACAGTCCAGCATGAAAAGTCAATTTTGAGGCGGATGACCTTACAGACCTTACAGACCTTACATCTTGTTCGGGTTGCCCCAGGGTCCCGGGTCCTCAGTGTGAGGCACCTCTAATGTCTACCAGAGAGTTGCTAGTACATCTTCCGGTATATTTTGCATCTTCCAATCTTGGATGGTCTGGGATGCAGTTTAGATATTTTGTCGAGCTTATTCTTAAACACATCTACGCTCACTCCTGATATATTCCTCAGATGAGCTGGCAACGCATGAATAGACGCTGCATTATCGATGCTGGTTGGCGTAGTTGGATTAATGTCCTGTGTGCTTTCCTTATTTTTCCTGGTATAGTTTTGGGCAAGGGCATATTAATCTACCTTCTGCTTGCTCTCTGATATTTTTCCAGTTCCATGATATTTTCTGCTATTCCTTCTATCTGTTTCCATGCCTGAATTATCATGTAGCGTTCTCTTCTCCTTTCTAGACTATATTATTTTAAGAATTGTAGTTCTTTCCCAGTAGTCCGTAGGTCCTTAACTTCTTCTACTCTAGCTGTAAAGGACCTTTTGTACAACTCTCTATTTGTGCAATATCCTTTTGATAGTGTGGGTACCATATCATATTGCAATATTCAAGGGTGGGACTACAGAACATATGTTTTATAAAGCATAATCATGTGTTCAGCTTTTCTTGTTTTGAAGTGCCGTAACAACATTCCCATTTTTGCTTTACATTTTGCCACACAGAGTTGCTATTTGATCATTGCATAACATGTTCCTATTCATCATCACACCAAGGTCTTTAACTGCTTCCTTATTTGTGATGTCTCATTATTAGGTCCCTTATATGCATATAGCTTTCTTTCTCTGTCTCCATAATTTATTGATTCAAATTTATCAGAGTTAAATACCATCCTATTTACCTCTGCCCAATCATATACTTTGTTAAGGTATCTTTGTAGAGCGTTCCTATCTCATCACAAGTAATTTCTCTACTTATTCTTGTGTCATCTGCGAAACTACTCACTACCGAATCCTTCACATTATTGTCTATGCTTCAATCATAATAACAAACAGTATTGTAGCTAAACACCGTACCTTGCGCACACCGGATATTACCTTGACTTCATCCGATTTCTCGTCGTTTGCAATAACTATCTGTTTTACTGTTGTGTAAAAATTCTTTTAAACCATCTTCCTACTTTATCCACGATATTGTGTTTTCTAATTTTCGTCTTCGCTAATATATTATGGTCTACTTTATCAAAAGCCTTTTGCAAAGTTCTAAATAAACCATCTGTTTCATTTCCGCTGTTCATATTTTTGAATATGTTCTAACGGTGGACTAACAGTTGGGTTTGTGTACTTTTCCGGTACGAAACCATGGTTGTCCTTTATTAAACAAATTATTTTTTATTAAATGTTTCATAATATTTTTCTTCATTACCCTTTCATACCACTTTCATAATATGTGATGTTAGACTCACAGGCTATAATTACTTGCCTCTAGTCTTGATCCACTTTTGAAAGTAGGGGTAATATATGCTAATTTGTGCTCATCATAAATCTTGCCTGTATCTACACTTTGTCTTAATAATATTGCAAGTGGCTTTGCGATAGAATGAACTACTTTCTTTAACAAAATAGCAGGAATTAACCATCAGGCCCTGCAGCAGCTCCATTTTTTAATTTCATTAATAGCCTCCTGCACAATATCAGCTTCATTAATATCTATAGTCAGCTAAATATTCACTATTTTCATCCCTTACTTCTATATCATTATCTTCATTATCTATTCTAGGGTGAATTCTCTCTTATATCGTTCTGCCAGTATGTTGCAAATTTCCTTTTTTTCATTCGTTAATCTCCCTTCAATTCTCAGAGGGCCTATTTCTATTCTTCTTTTATTCATCTTCTTCGCAATATGAGTATAGTAGTTTGGGGTTTTGACTTGATATTTAATAGGGTTTTTTTTCTTCAAGTCCCGTTTTTTTTCATTTTCTTTGATTGTATAATCTTTTGTTCTGCATTTTCTATCTTACTTTTAGTTCTATCTTTCCATGCATTTTTTTCTTTTGCAAGACCTTTTTCCACTTTCTGATTTTCTGGAACAAGATCCTTCTGTCTCTTGGTTATGCATGAATGATGTTTACTTTTCTTCTTCGGATATATTTTTCCACTATGTTTCTCCAATATTTTATAATAATATCTCCGTATTTACCCTTATGTCATCACTTAACGAAATGTTATCCCAATCTTTGGTTTAATTCTTCATTAATTTCTGACCATTTTATATTTTTACTGTAGAAGTTGTATTTTCCATATCCTTCCCACTTTTTTCATTTCTTGCTTATCTCTATTTTCACTTGCTTTGGAATGAACTGTTAATTCTATGACATTATGGTCTGAAATATTCGCATTATAACTATTATTTCTTTAAAACATAATTCATCTCGTTCA
Source organism: Macrobrachium nipponense (assembly GCF_015104395.2). Taxonomy (NCBI): domain Eukaryota; kingdom Metazoa; phylum Arthropoda; class Malacostraca; order Decapoda; family Palaemonidae; genus Macrobrachium; species Macrobrachium nipponense. The sequence goes on along the minus strand of NC_061105.1, from coordinate 43,039,334 downwards.
CAAAATACTAGGTCTAAAGTATTTTCCTTTCTTGTTGGCAGGTGATTTATTTGTTGAATTTGTTGTTATTCTAGTAGCATATCTAATAGCTTTTCAAATTGCCTCTTATCTTCTGCACTACTATTACTCTCTTTTTTATATGTATAAGTACAACCACAATCTCCTATTCGTTCTTTCCATTCTACGAAAGGAAAGTTGAAGTCACCAGATAGGAAGAATAGTCCAGTCCTTATGATTTCTACATATATCCAAGTTTTCCAATTTTTCAATTATTAAGTCAAACTCTTTAGTATTAGGAGGTCTATATATTACTATGTTCATCAATTTTTCAGATTCAAATTCTACCGCTATTAGTTCACATTCTGAGTTACTATATTTCTCATATATTTCTCATATATGATAGATGAGAGAGAGAGAGAGCGAGAGAGAGAGAGAGAGAGAGAGAGAGCTGAGAGTGAGATGACGGACGAGACGAGAGAGAGAGAGAGAGAGAATTTCCTTTTCCAGGAAAAAACATCCATCATGGAAAATGAATCTGATCACAACAGGACAGCTCAGTCTTCTCCGGGGATTCTGCAAAGGTGATATTAGACTTAAATGAAATTTCTTATTTTGCCTTGGGAGAGGAGGAGGAGGAGGAGGAGGAGGAGGAGGAGGAGTAAGAAAATGTATTCGAAAGGTGAGAGGCACAGATAAAGGAAGATGAAAATTACAGAGAAACGAAAGGCAACTGGCATATTGAGGTTAATTCTCGTGAAATTCAGCGAAAATCATCATCCTTCTGCTCCCTTAGTGGAGAGTGCCAAGTCAGTACACCTCACGTGGTCGCGCTGTAGGTTAACTAAAGGCACTTGCCGAGGAGAGCGTCAGACTAGGAGAATGGAGCAAAATAGAGAAGTTTTGCCTTCTCTTCCTCCTCCGCTATTCTACTCCTCCCTCTCTTATTTTCGGAAGAACAATGTAACTATAACAAAATGAACGACATAAGGAATAACAAAAAAATTGAAGATTGTAACAGAGGAAGCGAAGAAAGGGGGAAAAGGGGGAAACGAAGAACCCTCAACCCACAAAGAGAAACCCTCAACCAGAGGGGGAACCCTAAATCTCAAGGAGGAACCCTCAGTCCATAAGGAAAAAACCCTCAGCCCACAGGAAGGAACCTTAAACACAAAGAGGAAACCTCAGCCCAAAAGAATAAACCCTCAGCCCAACGAACCTTTTTTCAACATCCTTTAAAAGAAAGTAATTGTAGATAATACACAACTCGGTTCTTCCTTCGTCAGTTTGAACACAAAACTCGACTTACAGGTGTTGCGTCACCTTCTTCTCACAGCTTCGTCTCGAGACTGTTGTGATTTGGATCTCGGTGGCGCCTTTACTAATAAAAAAAGTAAGATGTTTCCAACGAGTCAGAATAAAGTTTAGGGAAACTCTTACGCGGCGGATTCATTTAAGTTTCCCATTACATATAATGATTTTTTTTTTCAATTCCTTAGGAGACATTGGAGGTCATTAAATTACTGAAGTTTTTATGTGTCAACTTGGTTTTTGTTAAAAAGATAAAAATGTGTTGGATGAATTCTCATGAGCAGAGTACCTAATTGTCAATTATTCTCTTTCACTTAACCACTCAATTACAGTCTCTCTTTGGTATTTTTGATGAATGATAATTAATCTTTCATTACTTAACTATTTGATTTCCGTACTGCCTAGTCATCTTTGTCTAGATAAATGCATCCTACTTTCGATCAGTTTTACTTTCATCATCTTTATTTCTGCTTCATCTTTACGCCCTCTATTTATGGGATGGGATGTGGGTTGGGGGGTGTGATAGGGGGTGGCGAGCGAGGGAACTAGCTACTTCTGCTAATAGAATGGTTATCATTATAATATTACCATAATGAATGTTTGATGAATCTCTCAAGATGAAATGAAAATTCTTTGAATTACATCTAAATATTTCCTTTTGTTTTGCATTCATGATCACCGTCATTATTAGTATTGGTAATGTAATTATAACTGCTATCATAATGAATCGAAACCGTCCTTTATCCGGATTATTGTTGTTATCCGAATTATTCTGGTAATCACTTTTCTCCAGCGCATAAGCTTCAAAAGTGTTTCGCCTATTAAAACAATATTTATTCGTAATTTATTTCAAAATTTACCATAATATCAATATGTCTAGAGATAATGACCTTCCTCTCGTTATGTATTTCACTCTCATTTATATGATCATATTATTGTACTTTTTACCACCATCATTAATAGGATCTGAATAGAAACGTCTCTGTCTGTCCGTCAGTCAGTCAGTCTGCCCTTTTGTTGTATGCTCGAGTCATATTTGTCTCTATCTCTCTCTAGCAGAAATTTACAGTTCAAGCATCAAGTTTGAAATGAGAGAGAGAGAGAGAGAAAGAGAGAGAGAGAGAGAGAGAGAGAGAGAGAGATTCGAACTTTTCAGAGTTGAAATAACAGACATCTTAAGGCACCTACTAGAACGTACGTATATCTTACGATCGCTTTTGCTATGGTCACATTGAGAAGGACATGCTGGGAAAACGCCCTACACGTGCGTCGAAACGGTGTCTTTTTGAGCACGTAGCTTGGACGTAGCAGATTTGTGGAAGGATCAACAAATTCTACGTCCTCGCTACGTGTTAACTAGACGTAGGTAGAACGTAGTAGGTCTATTTGTACCTGGCCCACTGACGCAGGTCCAACTTACGACAAGCACAGTTGTACCGTACGACGCAGTAGGATGAACTGTGACTGGTGGCCGTAAGTTGACCGTTGGTCCTGCGCAAGTTCTGAGCAGGTTTTTTGGCCTCCAGACCCCGTCACATCTCACGTGCAACATGTAGGTTCGACGTACGTCTGACGTGGACCACAAATTCTTGACGTGCGTGTTGACCCGGGCCTCTGTAGAATTTGTAGAGCGCGAACGGTCAAAAAAAACAAGGTCGTACGTTGGACGTATGTAAATGTGACCAAACGCATTTGTAAGCATGAATATCCGAGGGCCAACATTTGTACTGTCATATTTTCTCGCATGGAAGCTCGACAAAATGCCGAAACTGCTGACAATCTGGTGTGTGTGTGTGAGTGTGTGTGTGTGTTAGGTAAAGTCCACTATGAATTTCCTATTACAAAACATAGTATATTAAAAACGTATATGTGCAGAGCTTATAGGTTTCGTCCAAGTGCTGTGGACTTGATCACTAAAATGGACTATAATAATATACATAATATACAACTCAGGAAACAAAATAAAGCAAGAAGCCATACATAAAAAAAAAATACAGGTTTTTGGGATAAAAGTCAATTCTCAAATTCTTCGAGACTTTATTGGCGGAATTATTAAGTCCTTTAAATTTTCTGTTTACAGAAAGAACGAACAGACATTCTAATTCTCACATTCATTTTGAACTCTTATATTAATGTCAAATTGAAAAGTAACGCACTACTCATCTATTTTTCTTTTTTTAGAGCATATCGTGTGCGTGATCCATGTTTTTTTTTCTCTCTCTTTTTTTAGGCAAAAGGTTAAATGTAGTTTCATGTTTTCATATTTTGTTACCTCAAATATTTTATAGAAAATTGTCTCTCTGGAGGTAGGAAGATGTATTATCACCCAAGGGAAAGACTTGAACAGCCGTTATTTCAGAAATTTCAACTAGGAGCTTAATGATACTTTGCAAAAATTAAATAAGAGAAAAAAAAACACGGGTACTCATCGTATTCCAGTACCCTAACACAGTTGGGAGAGAAAAAAAAAAAACTATAAAATATTGGTGTTTAAGCTATTGGTTGCTTGGATTGGGATCCTTGCTATATTGGTGAAAGTGGCCTTTCGAGCGTTGAACGCAAACATGAACAACCTATAAATTGTGGAATAATAATAGTTCTATAGCTAGGCACGCCTGGGAAAGGGATCATAGAATAAATGATCAAAATTGTTAAATTTTGTATAAAACCCTGGGCAGATCCACCAGAAGATGTGTTGAGGCCGCCCTCATTTCTTTCTTTAAGAAATAGATAGAAATCTTGGCATTGGTGAAAATAAAATCATTGATCAAGTCCACAACAGCTGGACAAAAGCTATAAGCTCTGTACATGCATGTTTCTAATATACGTACTATGTTTTGTAACAGGAATTTCATGAGGACTTTACCTAAACATTTATGATAAATACGACATCGTAATTTTATATTTTATATATACATGTACGAGTATATATGTATTTATGATATATACTTATGTGTCATATGTGTATATATATACGTGTGTATTATAAAATTATATATGTATATATTAATATTCCAGCTCTTTTTTATGCATGAAATACTTTTGCTATGGGTAACATTAACAATCTTATTTATCCTAGTTCAGTAATGTATGAAACATCCTAAAATTCAAGTAAATATCGACGTGACCAATGGAAGACATTTCTACAGTGGAGAAATCAGTCAACCTCATTTTCCTCTTCCCTTTAATGTCCACGAGAACATCAGTCCATTTTGCAAGATAGAAAAGGAACCTCGGGATGTTCATCGTTTCCTGAAACTGCTCACAGGATTAAAGGCGATGTCCCGTCGAGGACGTTTACATAGGAAAAGTTTCTAGACGTCCATATCACTTCGGGGTTGTGTTCAGTAGCTCGAAACTCAGGATATTTCAAAACAAAAGTAGTTTTTCCAGTGGGCGAGGGATTCTATTACTCCTTTTTAATTGATTAAGCACTGGATAATGCGTTAGTCTGCGGTAGTTTAATCTTCGAGTAAGCTTCACTATACAAAACTAATACTTATAGTCTATTTTTGTCAAGTAAGTAACGAAAAACATTTTTTCTTTTCTTCCTTCTGATTTACCGAACTTCAATGACCTTATAAAATAATATTTTTCTCGTAATACTCTTTCCGTTCATTGAAGTATCGAACTAGAATAACAATAGGGGTCGAATTCTCAACACTCTTACAACAGCTTTTTTTCGTTCCAAGTTTTCGATGATTCATCTGGATTCTTTTCCTTATAATTATTGTGCGTTTATTCGTCACCTCTACCCTCAGAGTAAAATCTCTAACTTGAATAAAATAAAATAGTTAATTCACAATAAAACTGATACTAAACCGTAGCAGTTCCAGAAATTTGGAAATGTGTCTACATAACGTAATTAATTAATATAAATGCACAAGTACTGATGGAGATCGAGTGGCTTTACTTAAAAGTTTACAGATAGTCAACGTTATTTGGATTCCCGTATTGTGAGGTCTTGCCGATTTCAAAGTGCTTTAGATTTTTCTTTGATAATAATTGTAGAAGCAGCATTTATTTAAAACTCAACAGTAAATTTTTATAGGAAAATGGTACCTAAAATTACGGGAATTTCTAAATGTTTATTCAATGAAATAACTTGGGACATTACTCATTTCAGAGCCAGATACCACCTCCATTAAAAATGACTTCATGTCAAGCGTTACGAAGAATTTTTAAATAAGTAATTTTTTTTTATGAATATTTTGTCTCAGCACCAGTAAAACAGGAAATGTCAAGCTGTCGTATAATTAAACAAAAACATCCGATTTCTGTAAAAAGCAAAATCAAGTTTTTCTAACTGACGAACAAAACAAGTCTTCAATTTCTACTCCACAGACAAACCACTTATGAAACCTCCGATCAGATCTACAGGCAACAGATACTACCCAGCCAAGTGCAAGTGACAAGGTGTATTCTCAGTATTCCAATAGGCCAAAGTGTACAAGTGTACAAGGGAACGACCATTTAGAAGGAGGACATGCAAACTGCCATACAGTCGAGATCAAGTAGCCAAAGCTATAGTAGATTCACATCAACCGTGCATCTGATGTCTAAACCAATCCCTTACGACGCTCCTGATTGGCTGTTGATAAGCAATCACAGGGCTGGAACTCTCAGTCTCTCTCTCGAGTTCATATAGGCAGGATGTATGTTCCACCTCTCCGAGGGATACGTCTTTCAAAAGTATCCCTCTTGAGAGGTGGAACATACATCCTGCCCATGTGAACTCTCGAGATTAGAGACTGAGAGTTTCTAGCCTTGTGATTGGTTTTACCAACAGCCAATCAGAAGCGTTTGTAAGAGACTGGCTAGACATCAGATCACGGTTTGAATCTACTATAGTCAGAGTGGCCAGCAAAATAGCCGTGGTCACGTGACCTGGCCTGATGAGGAAAGGCCTGACAAGATCCGGCATTAGCACCCTGAGCATTACTGAAAGTAAACAAACAATAAATACCCTCAGTAAAATTGCGAGGGTTTGTCCACCTGACTGCCACGAGAGCCAAGTATGGCTTCGTTCAGTGTATTTACCATAGTAAAGCAAGCTCTGTATATCGTATTGTTGACACGAAGTTCACTCATTATTTAATATGAAAATTTCAAGTAATTAAAAAATATTTACTGTAACATTGTTTAATTTATATCGTGAAATCTGTACTTGAAAGGGATTACTTCACAATTATGTTAATTTCCCTATCCTGGAAGTGTTAAAAGTTAACATCCTTTCTAGTTAAAAATGAAGATAATAAATTAATGTTTAAATAGTGCTAGACTTTGAATTTTAATCGCTAAAATATTACACATTATAATTACGCAAATGTACTGATTAGCTTCAGTCCTTCGAAATACAAACGGTTAGGTTAACTCTATTTTAACACTAAAATCTATTTTCCAACGAGAAACAATATAAGTAAATTATCATTCGCGACTATGCAGATACGTTTTTACGTTATACTTAAAATCTCCAAATTTAAAAGCATCTTATTTAACTTTTAACAACGGCAAAGGCTCTTCACTTACCACCTGAAAGAAAAATCGAATTAGTTATTTGAGACCTCCCATATCCCTGGCCGTAAGTGGAGGGAAAAAAAAAAGTTTCGTAGGTTGGAGCAAAATTGTTAACCTTACATTATCAATGGACTATATAATTCTCTGTAGTCAATAAGCAAATTTTATAAGGTTTAATGCAAATTCAATATTGAGGCTAAACTTTTAGAGTTATTTTAAAATTTTGTTTTTATCCCGTAAAAGACTGAATACGAACCTTCTTAGAACAACAGATATGTCCAGTTGCAAACTACAAATCCAATCCTCAATGTTGTATTCCAGAAACATAGCTTTCTTGTCCACGTCAGATCCTGAAAGAAATTTTAGTTTGTAGCATGGCGCTAAATGATCCCTAACCTAAAATATCAAACTTTTGTACTGTAGTAATCAAAAGCAACTGAGGTATTATATGTGCTGTATGGACAGGACGCATTACTTAGCTACAAAAAGTTAAGACCGGCATATTGAAAAACTAAATGAGACTAGTATTAACTGTTTTGAATTCAAAACTCTCTACTTTCGAACTAACAGATGGTATTATAAGAGAACTAGGTATGGAAAACGATGCACAAATATACTATATCAGGTTACTTTACAATAAAAGAAACTTATCTCAAACCATATTTTGAATATATGACTCAATCTTGTCCCTAAATGACGCTAAATTTAGCCAAGAAAAACAAAGCAAAATTAAGATAACTGGAACCACAACTTGAAACATTCATTTCCAACTAAAAACAATAAGCAAGTAATACACAAACTTCGCATCTGACTTTTGGAATTTCCAACTCTTTCGCGTTTAAAAGCCCGTCCACACGGTCGAGCTTTACCAGACGAACTTTGCTCGATGTGACGTCAGAGGCGGGAAAAGTCAGAACCTTATCTGCTGCGAAGTATATGTATAGCTTGATCCGTTGTTTCTCCGCTTCTGATGTCACATTGAACAGAGTTCGTCGAGCAAAGTTCGACCGTGTGTACGGGCCTTTACCTTTCCACAGATCTCGCCAACGTAAACAGCAAACGTTATTAGTTCGACTGAAGCTTTAAACAACACTATAACAATGCGATGCTTCGACAGTACGATTCGCAGCGAACAACGAAAAATGGTTTGTTTGCGCCGAAAGCTGCAGTTATCGATAACACTGCCAAGGAGGATAGAGAAGGGATTTTCAGACAAGGACGGTGTACACTGCCGGCAACAACGTTCTTTGTTTGTTCGTATGGTGTTTTTACGTTGCATGGAACCAGTGGTTATTCAGCAACGGGACCAACGGCTTTACGTGAATTCCGAACCACGTCGAATGTGTACTTCTATCACCAGAAATACAAGTCTCTCACCCCTCAATGGAATGCCCGAGAAATCAACTCGCGGCCACCTAGTGGGCAGGCCAAAGACCAAACTGACCACGCCAATGAGCGCAAAAAACTTCCTTGTTGACTGAATATGGAATTTAGGGCAAAGGCCAAGCACTGGGAACTATGAGGTCCTTCAGCATTGAACAAGAGGGAAACCTCCAGTTGCACTAAGAATAAATTGTTAAGAAGAAAGGGTAGAAAGATGGAAGAAAAAGAATGTGAAAGGAGGTACAGTAAAAGGAACGAAGGGACGTTGCAAAGTACCTTGAGTAATACCCACAGTGCATCGCATGAGGTGCACTGACGGCACTAACCCCCCAACGGGGAACCTCATTTGTTGTTGTTCAAAGGTAAACAACGAGCAAATAGAACTTTTTGGAATTTAAGAATTGAGAACTAGATTCTCGGTTCTATCACCCACAACCCCCCACCACCCCCCGCAGCAAGAGTCTTTGCTGAACTAGGCTTCTATATTTCATAATGGAAAATGGCTTCCACCGAGTTGCCGAAAACAACATGATAACTCTTGGTATAGTGAAACAAATGTACCAGATAA
>NC_061105.1:42990558-43028058 GCF_015104395.2 Macrobrachium nipponense | reverse complement strand
CTTGTAATTAGTAGTCCATTCATTTGCCTCTACTGATGACATGCATAATAATTACGTAATTCGTTTATGAATTCATCCAAGTAGATTTTACACACACACACACACACATACAGAATTCTATAAATGTTTTACATTTTACGAATGAATAACTTTTGTCGCAGTCAAAACAAGTTTCCCCAAGGAAGGAACCAAGCTTTAACTGTTTTATAGAACATAAATGCTCGTTTGTTTGTTTGTATGGTGTTTTTACGTTGCATGGACCCAGTGGTTATTCAGCAACGGGGCCAACGGTTTTACGTGACTTCCGAACCACGTCGAGAGTGAACTTCTATCACCAGACATACACATCTCTAACCCCTCAGTGGAATGGCCGAGAATCGAACTCGCGGCCACCGAGGTGGCATCTAAATGCTCGTGTCCATCGCCTCCAATTATCTAACGTGAAAACAGCAGAAAAACAAACACTCCATCGTTCGCAAAAGCAACCGCCGCGTAGTAATCCGTCCTTCTCATGGCGATATGAGTGATCCATTGTGTTTTCGGATTGGCAGGACAAATTTTCCAGCGAATACCATGTTTTTCAGCGAGGTGGTGTTTAGTAAATGGATAATGAGGGGAGTTTATCCGATTATTCGTCGCCATGAAAATAATAAAATAGACGTTACAAAAAAAAAAATAATAATGAATGTAATGAGATAATCATTCGATTCCTTACAAAGAGAAGTTTGAAGGTGCCCCGTGATTCTCACTGTTAAAATATATTGGTGGTTTTGAAAGGGTATATATTTACCTACACACTCACATAATCACTTACACTTCTAAATGAAAATTTAATATTACTGGTAAGCATTCAGTTTCAGTGGAAGAGGTAAATGGTAAGTAATGAGTGCTTAAATGGCTTAAAAGATAAGCCAATGAAGTACAAGTTAGCCTTCATGAGAAATAGTGAAAGATTTAATTGAAAAAATACAGTTTGGATCTAAGCACGTTCAGTGAGGAATGATATAAATTTTAATCATTCTGCTTGGAGCACCCATTTCCATCTCTCTCTCTCTCTCATGATGGTGAATATACCAGTAGAGGACCAATCAATCATACCAGGTCTCGTCTCCAAGAGAGATTCCATCCAACTCTGTTTTCATGTACATAACAAACAATAAACTTTCGCAATGACCACCTGCGCTTCAGATCAACGCCGTCATTACTCGAGATCTTCCTGAACCGATTTCAAGGCCATTACCTTCTATTGAGACCTGTGATATGTCTGCAGAGTTTCCAAATGGACAGAATTTCCCGCAATGCAAATCGAGTGAGAATTTAAACACGTTCGATTAAAAGGCACATCGGGAAATTGAAATGGGATCGAGGGCGATTGCCAAATGAATTAGCAATTGGATTACTGGTAGCAGGTGACATTTGAATAATTGTGTTGTGGTCATATGGTTTATTTTTTTAAGGAATCTTTAATTATCCTTCTCGTTCTTTTGGGAGATAATGTCAGTAACACTCTTACAAAGACCTCTTGAACCCACTCACATTCCGGTAGGATAATTTAACACCGACAACTTATCATTATGTGTATATGTTTCGAAGCCTTACAACATTTGATGCTTGTTTTATTATCTACACCTACACAGTAATATACATATAATATTTATAATATATATGACATTTAATATATATATATATATATCTATATATATATATATATATATAATATATATATATACGTAACATTTAATGTATATTATATATACATACATAATGTACGTGAGTACATTATGTATGTATATATAATAATACATCATATTATATATACATATATAAGAGTATTGTTAGGATTACTCATTTGTGTATAATCTTCATAAATGCTCTTTGGAGACCGAATGTACATATTATACCATGTATAGACTGGCAGAAAAGGATTTATTTATGTCCTACAAACAAAACAACATGACAGCATATGTAAAAACGAAGAGCAACGGGAAATTCGACACAATCTGAAAAGCTTTTGAATTGACGTTTCTTAATCAATTTCCGACGTATCTCCCGCAATCATTCCTTTGCAGCCAGATGCAGTAATTACCTTTCCAATTCACTTGTTAGCTTTCGATATCAACTTGCGAAGAGGGAAGTTATTTTGGATGCCAAAAATAACTTCCAGTTTTGCGAGTCAATATTGAAAGAAAACAAGACATCACTTTTGTTTGATTTATTTCACTTAATGACGTTTCTTTTACTGGGTACGTTTTCTCTCCCTCTCTCGTTAAGCTTCCCTTTGCTTCCGTTTTTATTTCATCTTTTTATCATGTTTTTTTTTTTTTAACGGGTCCGCTTCCCCCCCCCCCGACCCCCCCCCGCCTTCCCCCCCCCCCCAATCCAACGTCTCTCTCTTTCTCGCAGAGCATCTCCAGCTCCGCGTTACAATGTCCCCATTTTTATTCCGATTTTCTTGTTCACTTACAGAAACACGATTCCCTCCCATTGATGAGAAAATATTCAAGTTACAGAATATTCAATGCCTCTTCTGGCACGAATTCATTAACAATTCTCATTATGAATGAAAAATAAAAGCGTATCGTCTGGAAGAATTGAAAGTGAATAATGTGTGGAGGATTTGAATATGGCCTTCAAGAGAGAGAGAGAGAGAGAGAGAGAGAGAGAGAGAGAGAGAGAGAGAGAGAGAGAGAGAGAGAGAGAGAAGAGGAGAGAGAGAGAGGTGAAAACGGAAAAGGAATTAAATCTTTAAAAAAAAACAAAACAAAGTATAATTAATGACAACTCGTTAAGACCATGTACATAGTGACCTCCAGTTCTTAATGCTAGTAATCTTGAAATTAAGAATAGACAGATCCAGTGACTCGGGGATTACAGAAGATGGGAGAGCATTCCACACTCGAGAGTGCATGGCTGAGAGGATTTAAGGTTCTTGATAAATCATGACAAAGAATATTATTAATTTCATATAAGGTATTGCCTTTTTTTTTTAAATAATGCGTAGAAGCGCTTTACTATGGTCTGCCCTTTATCAAGAGGCAAATGTAACTCCTCACCCTTGGAGGTCTGCCAGATCTTTTTTTTCCTTTCTACTTCCATTCTCTCCTAGGCTCCCGTCAGGCTAGGGCTAAGTATAATGGTATTATGTTGCCCTTTCCGTCGGCCTCTACATTACATGGAAATGTGATTGTTCTAACAACCGGAAATCGTTTACGACAAAGCAAAACCTGCGGTCACCTGTGTAAAAGAAGGGCATCGATATAGGACCATAGTAGATTCACAACCGTGCATTTGATGTCTTGGCCAGTCCTTTACGACGCTCCTGATTGGCTGTTGATAAGCCAATCACAGGGCTGGAAACTCTAAGTCTCCCTCGAGAGTTTACATGGGTAGGATCTATGTTCCACCTCTCCTAAGGGCTACGTCTTTCAACAGAGGTGGAACATACATCTTGCATACGTGAACTCTCCCGAGAGACTGAGAGATTCCAGCCCTGTGATTGGCTTATCAACAGCCAATCAGGAGCGTCGTATGGGACTGGCCTAGACATCAAATGCACGGTTGATGTGAGTCTACTATAGTAATGCATTAATAGAAAAGATAGAAGCAAAATATATTTGGAGGCAAAAGAGGAGGTCAGACCCCCCCCCTTTCTACTCTGAGAATATTTAAGAATTATGTGACAATATTTCCGGGTCACTAAACACGTTCTATCCCTTCAAAATCCGTTTATATAAGTGTAACTGAGTGAAACTGATACATCGGCCTACTAATTCAGAATAGATAAGGAACAATACCGTACAGTATACTGGTAGTGAAAAGAGAAGGTCAGACCCTCCCGCTCCTTTGAGCTCAAAATCCTTAAGAATCACTTGACAATTTTTATGAATCGCTAAACATGGCCATAAAAAACAACACAGAAGCTCTGTCTTATCAAAGGTTATTCATTCAATCAATATATATTTCCTAACTGTTAAGTCAGCGTTGCCATGGTAACCGTAACGAGAAAAGCCAATTTGTCTAATAGGTCGTGATAGCGAGAAACATTTAAACCGCTTTCTTTTCCATCGTTAAATCCCTCTGCTAATCTCCATTTGCACCGGATTTAGTCGGAACTGTTCGGATTTGCCCTCTGCAGTGTAGTTGATTTTATTCAATATTTTACTTCGGTAAGCTGATTTCTGTTCTTGCATTATTTTTGTTGTTATTATTATTATTATTATTATTTTTTTTTTTTTTTTTTGCTCTATCACAGTCCTCCAATTCGACTGAAGGTATTTATAGTGTGGTGGGTTCCGCGGTTGCATCCTGCCTCCTTAGGAGATCCATCACTTTTCTTACTATGTGTGCCGTTTCTAGGATCACATCTTCTGCATGAGTCCTGGAGCTACTTCAGCCTCTAGTTTTTCTAGATTCCTTTTGTCAGGGATCTTGGGATCGTGCCTAGGTGTTCCTATGATTGATGGGTACGATTTCCACTGGCATATCCCATATCCTTCTTATTTTCTATTTTCAGATCTTGATACTTATCCATTTTTTCCCTCTCTTTCTCTTCAACTCTGGTGTCCCATGGTATTGCGACATTAATGAGTGATACTTTCTTCTTGACTTTGTCAATCAACGTCACGTCTGGTCTGTTGCACGTATCACCCTATCCGTTCTGATACCATAGTCCCCAGAGTATCTTTGCCTGTATCGTTTTTCTATCACTCCCTCAGGTTGGTGCTCGTACCACTTATTACTGCAAGGTAGCTGATGTTTCTTGCACAGGCTCCAGTGGAGGGCTTTTGCCACTGAATCATGCCTCTTTTTTGTACTGGTTCTGTGCAAGTGCCGGGCATTCACTTGCTATGTGGTTTATGGTTTCATTTTTCGTATGCACTTCCTACATAGGAGAGATGTTATTTTCCAAGCTATGTACTTTGAACATATCTGAAATTTGGTTGGTGCTCGTAACCACTTATTACTGCAGGTAGCTGATGTTTTCTTGCACAGGCTCAGGTTGCTTCTTTAGCCACCCGTCTTCACTGGTTTCAGATATTGCCCCAGTGCTCTGTTTTCGATGTTAACGCAGTCCTCTATACTAGTATCCTCTCCCTCCTTCCTCTCTCTTGAAGGCCATAACACGTGCTCTATCACAGTCCCTCCAATTCGATGGGTGGTATTTATAGTGTGGGGTTCCGGGTTGCATCCCCTGCCTCCTTAGGAGTCCATCACTTTTCTTACTATGTGTGCCGTTTCTAGATCACACTCTTTTGCATGAGTCCTGGAGCTACTTCAGCCTCTAGTTTTTTTTCTAGATTCCTTTTCAGGGATCTTGGGATCGTGCCTAGTGCTCCTATGATTATGGGTACGATTTCCACTGGCATATCCCATATCCTTCTTATTTCTATTTTCAGATCTTGATACTTATCCATTTTTTTTCCCTCTCTTTCTCTTCAACTCTGGTTGTCCCATGGTATTGCGACATCAATGAGTGATACTTTCTTCTTGACTTTGTCAATCAACGTCACGTCTGGTCTGTTTGCACGTATCACCCTATCCGTTCTGATACCATAGTCCCAGAGGATCTTTGCCTGATCGTTTTCTATCACTCCCTCAGGTTGGTGCTCGTACCACTTATTACTGCAAGGTAGCTGATGTTTCTTGCACAGGCTCCAGTGGAGGGGGGCTTTGCCACTGAATCATGCCTCTTTTTGTACTGGTTTCGTGCAAGTGCCGGGCATTCACTTGCTATGTGGTTTATGGTTTCATTTTTCGTATTGCACTTCCATACATATGGGAGAGATGTTATTTCCGTCTATCGTACTTTGAACATATCTGGTTGGTTGGTGCTCGTACCACTTATTACTGCAAGGTAGCTGATGTTTCTTGCACAGGCTCCAGTGGAGGGCTTTTGCCACTGATCATGCCTCTTTTTGTACTGGTTCTGTGCAAGTGCCGGGCATTCTCTTGCTATGTGGTTTATGGTTTCATTTTTCGTATTGCACTTCCTACATATGGGAGAGTTTTGTTTCCGTCTATCGTACTTTGAACGTATCTGGTTCTTAGGGCCTGATCTTGTGCCGCTGTTATCATTCCTTCAGTTTCCTTCTTTAGCTCTCCCCTCTGTAGCCATTGCCAATTGTCATCGCTGGCTAGTTCTTTAGTCTGTCTCATGTATTGTCCGTGCATTGGTTTGTTGTGCCAGTCTCTGTTCTTTCTGTCTTTCTCCTGTCTCTGATAATTTCTGGATCTTCGTCTACTTTTATTAGTCCTTCTTCCCATGCACCTCTTTAGCCACTCGTCTTCACTGGTTTTCAGATATTGCCCCAGTGCTCTGTTTTCGATGTTAACGCAGTCCTCTATACTTAGTAGTCCTCTCCCTCCTTCCTTTCGTGTTATGTATAGTCTGTCCGTATTTGCTCTTGGGGGTAGTGCTTTGTGTATTGTCATATGTTTCCTGGTTTTCTGATCTATGCTGCGGAGTTCTGCTTCGTCCATTCCCCAACTATTCCTGCGCTGTATCTGATTTCTGGCACTGCCCATGTGTTTATGGCTTTTATCATATTTCCGGCGTTGAGTTTTGACTTGAGTATCGCTTTGAGTCTCTGCATATATTCTTTCCTGATCGTGTCCTTCATCTGTTGGTGTTTTATATCCCCTCCTTCCATTATTCCCAGGTATTTGTATCCTGTCTCATCTATGTGTTTGATGTTGCTCCCATCTGGTAGCTTTATCCTTCAGTTCTCGTTACTTTGCCTTTTGTAAGTTGACTAATGTGCATTTTTCTATTCCAAAGTCCATCCTGATGTCCCCGGATACAATCTTTACAGTCTGGATTAGGGTATCTATTTCCTTGATGCTCTTACCATACAGCTTGATGTCGTCCATGAACATCTTTTCTTGAGTTGGTACCCGGCATCCATCTTCTGTAGTACTTTTGTCATGGGAATCATGGCTACTACGAAGAGTATTATTATTATTATTATTATTATTATTATTATTATTATTATTATTTATTATTATTATTATTATTATGAGTAAGCGAAAATGATACCAGCCACTGTCCTGAAAATGGATGCTGGACTAGTAATCTTAATTCCGTTGTAGCAGGACAGATTACATCACATTGCACCAGATAAACTGACTAAAGCATCGCCGTATTAGTTTTCGCTTGTAACTAACTGGGTCTGTTTCCCGCAACTGTAATGAGGAATTGGATGATTCGTAAGATGAATTTCAATTTCGTTTTCTCTAAACGGAACCGGGATCATTTTGAAGATTTTTCTACTACAAAAGAAATGAAAACTGGAATAGTTACAGTAAAATGAGTACTTACAGTCGTAATGTGACTAACAAACCCCTTATATAAGAAAATAAAGAAAAAAACACATATAATACTATATATATATATATATATATATATATATATATATATATATATATATATATATATATATATAGTATACAGAAACACTCACTTACAAAATCGTAATTACGTAAAATTCACAAAGGGCATTTACAATCTGTCAATGGTAATAGCAATGCTGAGATTGTACTCACTAAACCTATACACACCCCCACTTAACTGAAAATCCCAACTAAACCTAAGCACACCCCCTAAACCAAAACACACCCCCACTAAACCTAAAAACATCCTCCCTCTAAACCTAAACACACCAACCACTAAACCTAAACACACCAACCACTAGACCTAAACATATCCCTCGAGACCTAAACAGACCGACCACTTAACCTAAACACCCCTCCACTAAGTGTAACCACATCCTCCAACTGCGCGAAACACGCACACTCATTAAACCTAAATGTACTTCCTCTAAACCTGAACCCCCTTTTTAACATAGTACATACCCCCATTAAACCTAAACACATCCACCACTCAACCTATATAACCCTCCCACCAAACATCCTCAGCTAAACATAAACACCCATCCCACTAAACCTAAATTCACCTCCCACTTAACCTAAACACATTCCTCACTAAACCTAAATGGACCCCAACTAAACCTAAAAAACCATCCAACGCACTAAACCTAAACACAAACCTTGCTACGGAATTAATAATCACAGGAAAGAAAAGAAGTTCAGTTCAGTTATATATTTCTACGGTTTCGAGCACTTAACATGAGGTATGATAGGAAGTTACAAAGGGAATGGATGTGAGGGAAGGGGGAGGGGGAGGGGGAGGGAGTACGGGTTTAAAATCTACCTATTATCTTATAAGGTGGGGCAAATGATAGCCACGTCAATTTTTGTCTAGATCGGTCAAGCGGTTCGAATTTCTATAACACTGAAACATACAAGCATACAAGCATTCACTTCATTATATATATATATATATATATATATATATATATATATATATATATATATATATCTATATAATGTGTGTCGTATCAATCATTCAGACATTCCTTACATAAAAACTGCAAAAGGCTTTATTCATATAAAAAAAATCAATAAAATTTCTCCCCTCTCTCTCTCTCTCTCTCTATATATATATATATATATATATATAGTGTGTGTGTGTGTGTGTGTATGTGTGTGTGTGTGTGTGCGTGTGTGTATAATATATTCTTATATATATATATATATATATATATATATATATATATATATATAGTATATATATATATATATAAACTATTATTTTCATCTTCCTAACACCGTGATAAAAGTAGGCTTATTTATGTGCAAGAAAATCTCGCTCTCTCTCTAAAACTTTTCCCTTCGTTTACCAAACAAATAACTGGCTATTTAATATAATTGAAAACAATTCTAACAAAACTTTGCCCTCTCCATTTCGTGCTGACAAGCACATTCTCTGTGAAGTTATACTCAACAAACTTAAGGAGGTTTAGGCCTAGTTACTATTTTGTCAACCTTAATCAGTGAGCATAACTTATTTGCATTACGAATCGAATGGAAGATACATACTGTATAATTATGCTCTTTATTGGTTAGAATTATCCTTATAAACCTATGGTTCATTCAGCTATGCTAAACGCTCTCTCTCTCTCTCTCTCGAAAATAACTGTCCCCTTCATTTGCCCGACGAATACTATGCCTAGTTCATGCACATGAAAATAATTTTAATAAAATCTACGTGTTTTTTTTTCTCTCTCTCGTGATGACTAGAATATGCCCCTTGCAGGTATTCTTAACTACACATAGGTCTACGCCTAATTTCAATCTTATCACTCTTAGCCAGTTAAATATGATTTACTTGCATTATTAATCAAAAGGAAGATATATTTATGCACTTCAGATGGCAGAAGTTTTCATATAAGCCTAGAGTTAATATATTTATCAACAACTAAGCCAAACTAGAGTCAAGATGTTAAATACCTGAATGAAAAGTGGCACCATAATGCAGAGGTAAACGTTGGTTCGGTATGGCATCATCCATCAATTTTCTTACATTTGCAAAGCAGTAGTTAAGCAATTCATATCTGAGGTTTCTTACATTTTCGCTTTGCTGAAAATGAACCTAACACACTCTTGCGTTTTTCGTGTCTACCTATATGGTCGCTTCTGACTTTCCCCTATACCCGTACCCAGAGCTTTTTTTTTTTTTTTTTTTTTTTTTGGGCGGTGGGGGTTTTCCCCAAAACTGGACCTTTTCTTCCACAAATGTCATTGCATATATAAGCATTTACAAGATGAAATACTTAAAATTATGGATTTCCAGATTTTTTTTTTGGGGGGGGGAGGGGGGTATTGTTCGTTCGACATCCCCCATGGTGCAGGCCTGCATTTCGGGATCTTTAGGGAAATGGTTAAATAGCACACATCACCATGACAATAACTTACTAAATTCTAAAACACGCGTGAATTGTCAAAAATTCGTGAAAACTCCCGTCTACCTGTGGACACGTGCGAAGGAAAGAAGGTACTGGTTGGATTGTCCGGCGGCTGCCTATGAGGGCACCTTGTCACGTCTTAAATCTTGGGTTTACGCTCGCTGAATTTTCAGTGTCGGTTTCTCGTTTCCCTTCCACTTCAACAAACACGCCAGTAATACAAAAGCCAGTTACATCTGCCTCCGTAGAATGTCATACAGAATAAAGCGGAAGGGAAGACTAATTAGAATCGAGGGCGAATATGGGATGAATTACTCCTCGACCTCAATGACGTGATGCATCGCCATCTTGAATGATGGCGATGCGTGATAGAAGTCGAACTCTGATTAAATGATTCCAGCTGTTTTTGTTTTGTTATGTATTATTTCTATAGTCTTATCAAATTGTGTAGTAAGCCTTAGATACTACATTGGATAGCAAAATTCTCGTATGATACTAATATCACCAGAAATTGACTCTAATAACTAACAAAACAATCCACAAAAGTGAAGACGGCTATGTGATGAGTCAGTTTGAACTGTCCGCCGCCCGAAGAAAGTAGTTCCACCTTTAGCCCAGAGCAGAACGAGGGGAACGCACATGGCCTTTTTAATATTGCCAATTGACCATGGTACATTGAAATTTGCCATTTTCTTGCGTCCCTTTGCTTAATTTTTACTAGTTATAACTTTGTATAGCGTTGTTATTGATATGCTAAAGGAATTAAACTTTACTGTATTAGCAAGGACAGTTGCCAAGCAAGTTGGCAACAAGCATGGCGTAAACTCTCACACCGAGCTGCGTTGGATACAGAAATTTATGGAGAAACCAATTCTGAACTTTAAGTACAGTAACTTAAGGTTTAGTTTACCAAAAAATGTGTGTAGTGGGATACGGACAAGTGGCATTGTTAAAGTCATACAACCCAGTCTTTATTCTGACGTGTGATAGAAACGCCGCGCATTCCGAAGTGCCCAGAATTTTGGTTAATAATTTGGGGTTCCAGCTTCCAGTAGCAATAGGGATCTTGGTGGGTTCATTACTATACAAGCAAATGTAAAAGTAGGCAGATCTGCTTATTTTGAGTTTATAAATGAGCGTCTGGTTTTGCTAATTGCCCCTAGACTATTATAAATGAACGGGAAGTCGGTATTCGTTGTGTTAACATTTATGAAAATTCATGGAACCTCATAAAAAAGGAATTCCAAGACATCGTCAGCTAGATTCCCAAGAAATGCGAGAATCCTGAAACAGCATTCCTCTTGAATTCTTGAGAAGTCTTGTCCACTTGTATACCCGAAAAGTAGAGTTAAGGGATGAAAATCGATAGACAATGCAACACAATTTGAGGTATTAAAAGTAAGTTCAATTTCATGTTACCGTATGGTGAGTTAACGTGTGTATTTATATATGCTGTATATATATATATATATATATATATATATATATATATATATAAAACTTACCAATATATATATATATATATATATATAGATATATATATATTATATATATATTATGTATAACTTACTAGATGCATAATGAAAAAAAAGCATATGTGAGAGCCATATTTACTATATGTATGCGTCTCTCTCTCTCTCTCTCTCTCTCTCTCTCTCTCTCTCTCTCTTGCACCACAGGTAATGGGGTTAAGTACAATCGAGTGTTCCACTCGCCTATAGTGAATGGCAATTAATGACAAGTTAATTAACGGACGTAATTAGGAGTTGAACACGATGAGAGGAAATTTTTGTTCTTAGATCCCTCGTGAGGGGTGATCTAATGATTTTCTCGATCCCAGGTCCATTACTATAAATCAAGTGATTTATTATTAAAAAGTTTTTGGTGATGGTAAAGCGAGAAAACTGACTACTGTAAAGATGTGATAAGTTTACATTATGAAAAAACTTTTCTTGCCTGCAGTGCACTGAGATTATTTATAAACATTTGAACACTTAAAGAATACTTTAATTTTTATGAGAAGTGACCTACCTTGTTGTTGCTTTTGTTTTATATCATGAAATTTTATGCTTAAATAAATTTTGCTCGTTTTTTCTGAGGCAATATGAAAACCAGACTGTGCTCAAATTTGTCCATACATATACATATCTCTATGTAAAATATCACGCCACAAAACCTAATATATATATGTATACCACATATCAGCAATAATATGGAAGAAAAACGAAGCTTGAATCCTTTTTGTCAGACCACGTGAGTTTTTAAACTTTATTCTAGATTCCTCATACAGCTTTATTTGACACTGGAAAACAGTTACCTTCAAAGAATTGTACTAAACATTTACGATTCCGGGTGATAGCGAAGAGAGATTTGTTTATTTAGTAGAATCGATAGTAGTAAAAGAAAGGAAAGAGAAAGGTATTGTCTGTGATGTTGAGAGAGGGAATAATTCCTAGTTGGAAACAACGGGCTGGAAGAATCAAAGCAACATAGTACTTCAACAAAAGAGTGAGACTAGAGTCATTTAACCCAGTGATTCTCTCTCTCTCTCTCTCTCCTCTCTCACTCTCTCTCTCGTCTCTCCTTCTCTCTCTCTCTCTGTTTGGCAATGCATTTAAATCTTTTACTATATTTTTAGAACCGTCCAACTATATTTTTTAGAACCGTCCAGACCTGATGATGCTTTCCTGAGAGAAAAGGAAGCATATCTCATAGTTCTCTCTCTCTCTCTCTCTCTCTCTCTCTCTCTCTCTCTCTCTCTCTCCTGTCGGCAATACCATTCCAACATTGCAAGTATAGACAGGAAACCTATGTGATAGTTCTCTCTCTCTCTCTCTCTCTCTCTCTCTCTCTCTCTCTCTCATTTAAACTGTTTCTCTGATCTATAATCAGTTGAGGGATTAAAACGAGAAATAAAAATAATATTTTCATGATATCCTTTCATAAAATTTAACCAAAGAACGTATTCTCAAACTGGCCATAAACAACGACATCAAAGACAACTCGACCTGGAATTATGCTTTAGGAAACAATATCTCACACCGCAAAACACGTTTATGACACCAATATAATTTGTGGCGACGTTATTTAGTGACGCTATGTCTCTCTTTATGTGTTGCCTGGGAAGGAGATGAGACTAACGCATTTTCTTATGCATTCCTTGTTATTATTGTTCACTTTATTTTATTTTATTGTCAATCTCTCTTCTCATTTCATTCACATTGCCTGACGTTCATCCATTCTTCAGTTTGTCCTCTCCTTAGATTTTTCCACCATTTCCCATTATCTTTCTCTCTCTCTCTCTCTCTCTCTCTCTCTCTCCTCTCTCTCTCTCTCTGTGAATACTCGTTGTCACTGAAACGGTGATACCCTTTCCTGTTGCCATCGCTCATTCCCACAAATCATCGATCTAGAAGCGTTAAAATTTGGCTTATCAAGTCTGGGTGATTTTCCAGAGAGATTCTTCACAATATTCGGAATAATTTCTCCTTGGACGGTAATGGCCTTTCACGCGGCATAACCCGCCCAAGGTTTTGACGACGACATCGGAACTAGTTGAAAAAAAAAAAAAATCTAGGAATGCAATTAAATTCGGCCATTTGATTGATAGTTGGATGATTTTCACGTTGAAATTATTATTTAGTCGAATTAAAGCGTACGAAATATTCTATGGTTAAACATTAGTATTGTAAATTCATGGAGCATGTGGGGGATTTTGATTTAAAGCCTTATTGAAGGCGTTTACACACACACACACACACACTCACACACACACACACATATGTGTGTGTGTACTGAATTATTCATGGGTGAAATATTTTTTTTATTAACATAATTTTGTCATAACTTTGTTCATAAACCTCGTAATACAGAGTAACTAATTAAAGCCTTAAATAAAATATACTTGATGGCGATTTCCATGTTATAGTCTTTTTGTTTGTGTATTTCTTTTATAAATTTTTATTTGAAGGCAAGAATGGCAAGTTTTTTCATATAAATTTATCAGTTTGTAATTGAATTATTTCTTATCATAATAGAAAAGTAAAAATTAAAATATTTATATTTTGTGTTTGGTACCAAAATGGTGTTATTGTTATACTTATAGCCTATACGAGAAGGACAAGATGCCGTGTGAGCGAAGACCTCGGTCTTTCTTTCCTGCGCTCTAACTTCCACGTATCATTTACTCGACCCCAGCCTCCCTTCTCAGAGTTCTCTTCAAGTAGGTCTAGCGCTCCCTACTCTTCCGGTGTCCACAGGAACCCAGCTGACATTATCGTCTTGTGTGTTTTTTCTTTCACGGTTTGATTATATATATATATATATATATATATTATATATATATATATATATTATATATATATATATATATCCCGTATATTCATAGTACATTTCGTAGGAAGGTTTTTCTCCTTTATATGTACAGTTAGGCCTATGCACAGACAACGAACTTAAAGTAAACTCAACTGAACATTTAAATATTTATCCCTTTTAGTTCATCCCTGATGAAAAAGAAAAACGAGGAGAGAGAGAGAGAGAGAATTGTCCTGCTTCAATCAATTCATGGTGAATTTGGGGGTTCGCTTCAACCCCTCATTAAGTTTCAAACGTAAACAACTTAATGTTGGCTTATAAATGATTAGGAAATCTTAGTCCATTTATGCAGTCATAATGCGTAGGCATGCTATATATATATATATATATATATATATATATATATATATATATATATATATATATATATCTATATATATATACAAACACTATACACAAGCTCTTCTTCATTTGACGAAACAAATCTGTTTACGATTCTCCAAAGCTTGCATCTAAAAAAAACCTGCCACCACACCAGAGTTTGTTCTATTTCTCAGAAGAATATATTCCACCCTTTCCCAAATATTCACAGAATGTGGAAGCTTCTCTTTTACATTCTCAAAAATTCGAAAACAGTTGAACCAAAGGTTTTCCTCCACAAGAAAAACAATCCCTGGTTTTAAACTCCGATTTACTGCACACCTGGAAGTGTCGAATAAACAGAATCGAGCCTGGGATAGTGGGTTTGAAAATTACAACTGGATTTATTTGTGAGTGAAGGGATTTTACACTTTTAGCTCTATTCATCATTACTGTGGTGGAAGCAATACCTCTTCGACTTTCCTCTAGTTAAGAATTAGTCCAATCTTTATTTTCAGCTAAAACCAGACGTTCGAATATGGGAATGTTCGCAGGCAGACCCCTTTGGCGTGATTGAAGTTAATCTCTTTATCAATTATTTTTTTTTTGTGCTTGGTTACTTTAAAGTTTATGTACATCATTACAAATTTCCTTCAGTTAAAGTGGTTAGCATTTTTTTTTCACTGAAGGTATTAATTTCATGTGCTGTAGATAATTTGGATTTCATGTCAGAAGTACTTCAAGATCTTGAGCTTTGAAAAAGTTTTGCTTAATTAAGGTAATGGTTAATTTTCCTCCAAAAATTAAATTTAGGATTCACACAAATTCATCACATTTGTTCTCAGATCAGAAAGCAATTCTTGGAAGGGATTTGGATGTCAATAAGTTTTGTCTGTCGCATCACTTCCAGCATTGAAAAAGAGTACTGAAATTGGCCAAGGATTGGAAGTCGCAGGTATAAAGGTATTGAGCGAGACTGCTTGTCCATGAGGTATCTCTCTCTCTCCTCTCTCTCTCTCTCTCTCTCTCTCTCTCTCTCTCTCTCCTTAACCTGTTTTTTTTTTTTTAATAATTTTTATTTTGCAGTTTCCGTAAGAACTTCCATCATTTCGTTCCCAAAGAGTGGAACATCATAAGGGATGCTCTCCAAACAAAGAGAAGTCTGTGGTTTAAGTAGGAAACGTGGCCTTTGAGAACACACACACACACACACAAACCTACTTTGGAGGACAAACAGTAAGAGACTAGTAAGAAAAAGGAGGGAAACAAATAGTATTTCAACGGAAAATATTTGTCCCTTGCGACTATATACAAAATATATATATATTTTTTGTTCGTGCAGTGGGAATCGTAGTGTGAGGTAAATAGGCTGTGAAGAAAAATCCTCAAAACATCTATCAACATAGGCTCGCGAAGAGAAACCTATAGCATTTTGAATAAATTTAAAAAAACAAATATACGTTTTTCAGTCTGGTGATTTCATCAAAATTCCCAAGAAATACGACTGGGGTTTTCAGCGTAGTGTTTGTTAGCCTCGATAGATGGCGGTCGAAATCCTGATAGAAATTGAATTGCTCGAGTGTGAATACATATATACAGCATATATATATATATATATATATATATATATATATATATATATATATATATATATATATATATATATATATATATATATATATAAGGATTCCAGGAGAAGATATCAAACAGCATTCAGCAGGGTCCAACAAACACATCAAAAAGGGCCATATTTATTAACAAGAGACGTTTTGCACATTATCTATGTGCATCTTCAATCTGTAAGAACAACATAAAATACGTTAAAATTTAAAAAAAACATATTTTTCTATATAAGAAAGATTAAGTTAAGAAAAAAAAAGTATTTACAAAAATTAATGGTCACTCTTTTCGCAGTCGATGGAGTTGCCATGGGCTCCCCATTGGGACCTGTGTTTGCTAATTATTTTTATGTCTTTTTAGAAGAAACCTTTTTTATCTAACTGTCCGGATGTGTGTAAACCGTCTATTATAGACGATATGTTGATGATACATTTGCGCTATTCAAAGAACCCTGGCATAGAGAGATGTTTCTGGACCATATCAATAGTCAGCATGAAAATATAAAATTTACCATGGAAAAGGAAACCAACAACTCTTTACCCTTTTTAGACATCAATGTTAGCAGAGACAATGGTGAATTTACTACATCTGTGTACAGAAAAAAATCATATATATATATATATATATATATATATATATATATATATATATATATATATCTATATATATATATCCCGTATATTCATAGTACAGTTCGTAGGAAGGTTTTCTCTTTATATGTACAGTTAGGCCTATGCACAGACACGAACTTATAGTAACTCAACTGAACATTTAAGCAAACCAGAAATTTTCTAATATAAAGAATCATGCCTCCACATGCAAAATTGAAATAAATAAAAGCACTTCTCTATTATTGGTGGAACAAGCCATAGCAATTACCTAACTACCCTTGAGTCTTATACATCAAACGGCTTGTTCCTTCTTTGAATTCTAACGTGTCCGCTTCTCCTCTTTATCTTGCATAACTGAAGTCGTAGGTTGGTGTCAAGTTTTGGTCATTCGTTCTTCTCCTTCTCCCTTTGGATGGTTTGGTGAGAACTGGTTCCTTGTTTACTATATACCTTTTAATTTGTATTGATTTTAATTTTTGTAAATACTTTTTTTTTCTTAACTTGATCTTTCTTATATAGAAAATTATGTTTTTTTAAACTTTAACGTATTTTAGTGTTCTTACAGATTGAAGATGCAACTAGATAATGTGCGAAACGTCTCTTGTTAATAAATATGGCCCTTTTTGATGTTTGTTGGACCCTGCTGAATGAATGCTGTATATATACATATATATAGTATATATATATATATATATATATATATATATCATATCTATATATATATATATTCTATATATATATATGTATATATATATATGTATATATATATACACTAATATATATATATATTATGGGATATATATATATATATATATATATATATCCTATATACTATATATATATATATATATATATATATATATATATCTATATATATATAGTATATATGTAAGGCCTAGGGTTTTTGATTAATCATATATTGTCCATGTGTTTCCTGACCTATGGAATGTGGAGAACAGTGTAGAGGTGACGACCTGAGAGTAGCTGACAATGAGATTCTAGGGGTGGCGTGAGATAAAAAGATTAGTTCGACAAGTCAATGCACGACAGTTTTATGAACTCTTCTCAAAAGTGCCTTTGTGAAACTGGATGCAGCTAGAACCGTGAGGCGCTATCGAAACTGTGTGTTCGTATGTGGGTGTGTGCCTCTTCCTTTAATAGGTTCATATCCAAGCCTATGGGAGGGATTTTGATAGAGGGCTTCAAGTCACAAGCAAGATGCCGTGGCATTCTCCGGGGGAGTTTTTTATTAATAGTGTTTAGTGTCCGGTTGTTTGGACGGATCTGGAATGCGGACAAAGAATTCCCAGAGGGGTGGGTAGGCTTTTTTGGGTGACTAGACATTGTACTGTTTTTTGAGTTAGTCTGTAAGACTGGATTACTTGATTGATTGGTTTATTTATTAGTTGTTAATAAAACGTTAATGTTATGATGCAACTCTTCATTTTCATTACCTGTTAGAATGGAGAGAAAGAGGTGGAGAGAGAGAGAGAGATTCCTTGGAGAGAGAGAGAGAGAGAGAGAGGGATGCCGAGAGAGAGAGAGGCTGTGTGTGTAATGTTGTGTGTGGTTTGCCTCCGTTTCGTGTCACGCTTACCTTATGAATAATGGGGGAAGAATCCCCCCAGTTACATATATATATATATATATATAGAGAGAGAGAGAGAGAGAGAGAGAGAGAGATATCGCTAGAATTTTGCTTCTATTTACTTTACATTAGATTCCTGACTGGTTCCTCTGTTATCTGCTCTCCATAAAGTAATAACTATTGGTTGATATGAGTCCTTTATACAAGTTTCGGATCTCCTGTGATTCAGCCAAATCTGTTGCTACAGAAGAAGGGAAGCCGCAATAGATATGGCAGTTGTTGCATTTATCACATTTAGCAAGTCCTCCTACATGCAGTCAGAAAATCCCAGCGCTGATATTTATTTAAATTTCCGAATCACGTTCATCGATGTATTTCCTGCAATCGTTTCTAATTCTATTAGGGTCGATAAATAAATTGATTTCCTCTCTGCTGTTCACTCCGCTTCAAATGATGCCATGAGACTCGGGCATTCCACTGAGGGGTGAGAGATGTGTGTCTGGTGATGAAGTTCACTCCCTACGTAGTTCGGAAGTCACGAAAAGCCGTTGGTCCTGTTGCTGAATAACCAAACAATCAAACATTACAAATAGTACCATGATGTTTTTGTTTTATAGTAAATTAAATATTTCTAGAAGTGATGGACCGTTGCATTTACAAGAAAGCATCTGGAAACGTTTAGCGTAACAATGAGGTCAAAATTTTGTCTTGGGGAAAAAAAAGACATCGTCTGCGTCTCTGAACAGGAAGAGACATTTCTCCGTCAGAATGCTTCTTAATACTCGGAGATCGTCTTTGGCAACTTCTGTTGTCGATAAGTTGGAGACTGTTTTCATGGTTTAAGCTTTGTAACGTTACAGAGGGAGACAGACAGAGAGGGAGTTTTATACTAAATATATTATGTTTTAACACTTTTTTTTTTTTTTTTTTTTTTTTTTTTTTTTTTTTTTTTTTTTTTTTTTTTTTTACACGCGTATTTTTCAAAAGCCGTATCAAGAACAGATTCATCATTATATGTGGTCGTGTTGTTAATAGTAGTTTAGCTTAAATTGCTCTTGTTGTTGTTGTTGTTGCTGTTATTGTTATATCACGTATTTTTTTATGGTATTCGTTTAATTCTTGTTATTTTGGAACAATATCATCATTGCTTTGAAATTCATGAAGAAACAAATATTCAGATAATTTATAAATCCTCTCTCTCTCTCTCTCTCTCTCTCTCTCTCTCTCTCTCTCTCTCTCTCTCTCTCTCTCCAATTGGAGACCTCTTGAGATATCTCGGAACTCATCTCTTATTCAATGAGAGTCTTTGTCTCTCCTGATGAAGTGTAAGTCGATGGTCCTCCCTCAAGTATTGTCAAGTGAATATCATTTACTGTAATTTCATCGTGGTAATTATATCTCATACATGTTTGCCGCATTGTAATGACATCGTAATATGTCACATCGTCAGCGATTTCATCGTAAGGTTTCTTTCACCCAAGCTAAGAAACCGCACAAGGCAAAAACAAGGAATAATAAATGAAAAATAAAATATAATGACTTTAATACACTTATTTTTCTATAAAAACGTTCTTTGTGTACTGTTATAGTGTTGATTGGGGTCAAGTAGCCTGTTTGTTGACTTTTCCTACATAAGTAATTTCATCGTCTTCATTTTTCATAGATTAATGATTTTTACTTGTTTTTATGCTTTTCATGATTGTCTTTTTTTTTAAGTTTCATAATTTGTTTAATTTAGAAAATGTTAGAAAATGTAACTGGAAAATCACTGTAAAAAGTTTTAAACATATCTAAACATTGTTTATAGCATATTCAGTTTCAGAACGTTTATAACTTTTCTAACAATCATCAAACAACTCTTAGTATTAATGGGGGTTTTTAAAGTGTAAATTTTTCTTTTTATTTTTCATTTATTCTTTTAGCGTCGATGATTATTAGTTGTTTGACGCCAGTCTTATTTTTAACTCAATTAATCAGTCTAAGAAAAAGAGGATGAAAAAGAGCCTTTTCTTATTCATATGCTTACGACATACTGCAGAGGCATCTTGATGGGCTTAGTTTTAGCTATTTACAAAAACCGAAAATGTTTACCACTCATAAAACAAGTTGATTACAAAAACCGAAAATTTTTTATGAAAAAATTTTTATGTAGGGAAAGTCACAAGCTGGCCATTTCCTTGCTAATAGTTAGAAAGTTAGATACTTTGATCTCATCAACAACTATAACAGTAATCCTGGACGTTTTACAGAAAAACAAGTGAATGATATTTCATTGTTTATTTATTTTTTGGCATTGTGTGGTGAAAGAAACCTTACGATGAAATTACTGATGATGTGATATATTGCAATGTAATCACAATACGGTGAAAATATATGAGATGTAATTACCATGCGATGAAATTACCAAGATGAAATTATCACGATTTAATTACTGCGATGAAAATACCGGACACCAAATGAAAGAAAGTAGGAAGAGATCTCTGTAGATGACGCTCTGTAAATATATATAGAATCATATTCATTATATAGAATCACACACACACACACACGCACACACACACACACACACACACACACACATATATATATATATATATATATATATATATATATATATATATATATATACGCATATACCTGTAAACTTCGCATATACGTAGGCATATGTAGCAGTGGTATGTAATTATGTGTAAAGCACATATTTATGAACACGTATTTATGCTTTCATATAATATGTGATTGCAGTTTTTTTCAAGTTATGTGTACTTGTTTATGTTTTTATAATATAAATCCTGGAAGCTGTTGGGTATATATTAGAATCACTACAAAAATATTATTCCACATAAGAGCATGTTGATTCAATTGTATATTTCTTACTTTTCAGGTCAGATTTGTAGTGCACCCTTTTATGAATCACTTTCCATCAAAGTCAACTAAGTCGTCCAACACCGCAGAAGAGGAAGTTCAGAGAAAGGTCAAGATGTCATCGCAGTCTGTGTCTAAGGTCAGTCGAGGTCGGTTTCTTGTTGGGCCTCTTTTCTTGTCCATCAGATTCTAGCCCTCGGTATTTTCTCTGGCCTTATATTTCTTCCATACTACGCCAGTCCTAAGGTGAGGGGAGTGACCACAATTTGGAAGCTTTCAGGGTCAAACATGTCTCCTTTCACGGCAAAGGGCCGAGGGTTCTGAGAGAAATTAAGCGAGATGTTTCTAACTAGGCATGATTTGAATTCTTATGAAAGAACCCAGATCCTCTCATGACATTTTTTTTCATTCTTGTGAGAAAGATACGGCGCAAAACATTGCAGATTTGAAGATATCCAGAAATGGAAACTTACATAGACTGTTTAAAATATTTTTATATATTGTACATTTTCGTTTTCCATGACCATTTTTTTTTCATCTCGTTAGCTGAAGCGTTTTAAGCAGAGAATATTCAATAATCACTAGCCCAAGTTTCTTGACCGCTTGAGGGGTGGGGCGAGTGGGAGGGGGGTGGGGGGGGAGGGGGGTAGGGGGATCCCTTGCAAATGTATTATAGGATTCTAAAAATAATCTCTCTCTCTCTCTCTCTCTCTCTCTCTCTCTCTCTCTCTCTCTCTCTCTCTCTCTGCACATTTTGAATAACCCCATCTGGAAAAACACGAGCGATTTAATTACATCTTGAAAGAGAATAAAATCGCTTTGATAGCAGAGGCAGCTCGAAGCCTCGTATGATATGATTAGGTAATTGAATTTATGTTCGTTCTTGCGGCACTAATGCATCGATTGAATAACCGAAGGACGTTCCTTATTTCTTTTCAAAACTAGAAAAATAAAAGCTTTGATTACAGAATTAAAAACGAAGTGGTAAATGTGATGATAGTGATTTATGAACATGACATGATGTAAACATGGCTGCATGCATTATGTAAAACCCATACTTGAATGAAAATGACCCATGAAAAAATATTTGATTTTTCTCTCATTGGCAGATGGGTCTTTCTGCTTTGATAAACCACTGTGGCTTTTACTTTCTCCTTCGCTTGGAGGGGCGAATCATGTGATTTATAGCTTAAGGTTTACTTCCATTTTCACTGGGAATAATTTTTTTTTTTATTCTCATGAAAATTATTTTTCATTTCTTGTTTATCTTTGTTTTTCTGAGTGATAACTTGATGGTTGAATAAAGATTTACAGCAATCGTAAACCGCCGACAAACTACTTCTGTAACAGAAGCAACAATACTTACATCCCGTTTTATTGCACCAGCCATTAAATATTGGCAGCTGATATCACTAAGGCTAATCGTGATTCGCAGAGGCTCATGCTGAGCTCTAACCATTGTTATAGTGACATCGGCTGTGGACTTTTGCCGTCAGCTACAAAAAGACTTGCGATATGATACTTTTAGTCGTACTAAACACAGGAAATAAACTACTACTACTACTACTACTACTACTATTACTGCCATTATACTATTCACGATCAGTCTATCGGCCCAAATAGGAAAGGACAACAAATTCCAGCCAAAAAATTCTGGATGGGATAAGCGCTGGAACGAGATCAGTATTTTGGAAATTTCATGTAATTTTTAGATCCGTAGACAGCTTTCAGATAATTCTTAAATGCATGCACTTGGAAAAGAGGCTAATTAAGACAGGGGAATCTCTCTCTCTCTCATCCTCTCTCTCTCGTCTCTATCTCTCTCTCTCTCTCTCTCTCTCTCTCTCTCCTCCTCTTTCTGGTGATATTACTTCTTAGAAATGGTCGCAAGGTGAAATAATATGAACAGGAATTATGAAAAATGATTCTGCAATTTAGAGACGATTGGATGGGAAATATTTCATGTTTTATTATCCATCTAATTTAATGAGGAAAAACTGACTCTAAATTAAAAGGATAATTAGTGTGTTAGTGGTTTTTCAAGAGTAAGCGTACAGAAGCATTATCCAGTATTATTTACTTAGGCGAAGTTACTTCAACACAGACTCTAATCAAATTATGGGGAGGCAATTTTTCACCCTTGGCTTGATATTAGAAAATATATCCCGATAATGATTCACGGATTTTGAAGAAACATGGTGAATAAACAAATAAAGTTTGGTCGATGTCAAGGAAATTTGAATTTGTCACCAGAGAACCATTTTGCTCATTATCCTCTATTTACTCTATTTACTTGGGGTTGTAAGAAATTATTTCCTTGCTCATTGATTGAAAAGTAAAAGTCGAAGGCCGAAACATGAACTAACTAAAGAACTGTAGGTTAATTCGATTTGTGTTCAGTGAATAAATGACTAGAATTAAGTAAACACACACACACACACACACACACACACACACACACATATATATATATATATATATATATATATATATATATATATACATATATATGTATATATATATATATATATAGTATATATATATATATATATATATATATATATATATACACACAATATACATATATATGTATATATATATATATATATATATATATATAGATATATATATATATATATATATATATATATATATATATATATAGTGATACAAGGCACAGGGAACTACTCCAAGCGACATAATCAGAGGAAGACGGATGAAAACCACATTTAGTTCCTTGCTGTCTCACCTCTAGGTTGGGTTGTGTGTTTTTTTTTTTATTTTTATCGATTTCATTTTTACTCTAATGTATTTTTTTTAAATGAACTTTTAGACTATACTTTTAACTTTTTTATGTTTTTATCTTTTCTAATGTGTAGCCCAGAAGATGTAATTCTGTAAACAATTACGAAACGTCGGCAAAATAATAAAAAAGACAGCCTAGTGATGTGTGGTTTTCGTTCGTCTTCCTCTGATTATATATATATATATATATATATATATATATAGTATATATATATATATATTATATATATAATATATATATATATATAATATATATATATATATATATATATATATAAGACAGAAAACGTTTGGCGCAAGCAGGCCACAGCATAGAAAGGACAGGGTGACAAGGAGATAGCCGGTCATCAGGTGATAATACATTTATTGCCGACGCGTTTCGTAACACATAGTTACATCATCAAGGCTAAAAGAGAAACAACACAAATTAAAAACATATGAAACATAACTTTGACTTTAAGAGTCTCAACAAATATACAAAAAACATACATAAATGAAAGCAATTTAAAAAGCAACCTGCTAGACTAAAAAGTTGAAGACTGAGTTGATTCGGAGAGAAGGGAGAAGCAGCGAAGAAAGCGGTTCAACCCAGATACAACTGTACAGAGGAGGTGTGTGAGTTCAACTTGGGCACCAACTGCTTAATAAACAACGACTCTAATATAAGCAGTTCGTGTAAACGGCTTGTTTGCCCAAGACAGAGAAATCAGTATAATTGATGGTGGTTTTACAAATTTTTGCATGATTTCTGATATTTGAAAATTCTGGATTGGACACTCTGCAGCCAGTACGATACTTACACCAAAAACTCCGAAGATTCAATCATATGTTTTATGTCAAGCTCCTGACTTATATATGACCAGTTACGATGTTTGAATCTTTATTTACAAATGTGTCAGTAGAAGAACAATTAGGTTATTTTAGATAAAATTTTTATTGAACCTAATGACACTTATTTTAACTATGATCGTTGTCTTTTTAAGAAATTGTTGCAATTAGCAGTGCTGGACACTGCCTTTATTTTTATGATCATCTTTATAAACAAGTTAACGGAATGGCAATGGGATCACCTCTCGGTCCCACGTTTTCCAACATTTTCATGTGGTCCCTGGAGGAGGACATGTTGGAAAATTGCCCCCTTCCCGAGTTATTTTTATCCTCTTGTGTATAAAAACGGTTTTGTCGATGACACCTTTGTTCTTTTTAAATCCGCTTTCCATGCTGATCAATTTCTCTCGTACATCAATGAATTACATCCTAATATTAAGTTTACATTAGAGAGAGAGGAAAATGATCGATTACCATTTTTGATGTTTTTTTTGGTTTTTTTTCGAAGAGGTGATAGTTTAAACACTTCCGTTTTTAGAAAAAAGACGTTCTCCGGTCTGGTTCAAACTTTTATAGTGCTTGTTTTTATAATTTTAAACTTAATCAATTTTTTGACCTGCTCCATCGAGCTTACACTCTAACCTCTTCCTGGATTTGTATCATAAAGAATATTGTTCCTGTTTAAATATTTTTACCGATAACTGGTTTCCCTCACATGTTTTTCTTCAAACATTGCAAGAATTTTCTAAATAAGAATTATCGGACTCCCTTCAATAAGCACTGTTCCCTTCTCCCTTCTCTCCGAATCACTCAGTCTTCAACTTTTTAGTCTAGCAGGTGCTTTTTAACTTGCTTTTCATTTAATGTAGTTTTTTGTATATTTGTTGAGACTCTTAAAGTCAAAGTTATGTTTCATGTGTTTTTAATTTGTGTTGTTTCTCTTTTAGCCTTGATGATGTAACTATGTTACGAAACGCGTCGGCAATAAATGTATTATCACCTGATGACCGGCTATTCTCCTGTCACCCTGTCCTTATATATATATATATATATATATATATATATATATATATATATATATATATATATATATATATATATATATATACATACATATATATATATATATATATATATATATATATGATGTGTGTGTGTGTGTGTGTGTGTGGTGTATTATTTGCAAAAGCATGAAGGTTACTTATGTTATGTAAAAAAAGCCAGGAGAACAATAACAATATATTTACTTCAGCATAAAGAGTCAAGAACTGGAAAGTTGTTTGATTTCTATTGGAGGAGGTTACATGGAGAGAGAGAGAGAGAGAGAGAGAGAGAGAGAGAGAGAGAG
Organism: Macrobrachium nipponense; assembly: GCF_015104395.2. NCBI lineage: Eukaryota > Metazoa > Arthropoda > Malacostraca > Decapoda > Palaemonidae > Macrobrachium > Macrobrachium nipponense. The sequence goes on along the minus strand of NC_061105.1, from coordinate 43,001,916 downwards.
AGAGAGAGAGAGAGAGATTCTGTATACCAATGACCTTGGGAAGTCACACAACTATTGCTATACTTTTGAGTGAAAGACTTCGGCTTCTCAAAGGTTTCCTTTTCTCAAGGAAATGTTGGGTAGACACAGCAGACGCCACCCCGGTTGTCCTAAGACACATACGTACGTATATCTGGTCGAAAGGGGTCACTGTCGACTACTTTCAGTTCCAGCCTTCTCTATTGATTGACCTCCCTGCTTTTGAAAGCTGGGTCATCCAGTCACATGGGGCTGTGTTTTTTCTTTGCTTCCCACACTTCTTGACCCTGACTTTCATTTTTTTTATTTATTAGTGACAAGAGTCCGGTGGTATTTTATGTTCCGGTATAATAGCTTTTATTTGAATATATGTATTAAAGTTTTACAGCTCGTATTTTTGTGTATAACAACGTTCAATCTAGTGAAAATGATGTTTCCAGTCTTGGAAAAATAAATAATCTATTAAAGAACACAATATAGATTAAATTTTAAGTCAAATTTAAAAAGGAAACAGAGAGGAAATTTTTTTCTTATGACTTAATTATTTTTCATATCAGTTATTTGAATGTTTTATTATTTTTATAGACTCGGTCTAGTGTGCATCTTTGTAAGTTATTTTTGAGAAAAAATAAAAAGTAATAAATTCGAACGGAAATATCGTCCACGGGCAAAAGGTAATTCGTAGGAGGAAGACACATTTCGAATTCCTTCGGCGCTTCCAAATTTTTATCGCATTTTTTTCGATTTCCTACTTGTTTTCTCTCTCTCCTTTCTCTCCGGAGTTCCACATATTCCATTTCCATTTGTTATTTTTCCTCAAAGACTCAAAGTTTGTGTGAGGTGGGGGGGGGGGGGGGGGGGGGGGGGGTGGGGGTCGATGGGTCTGGGGGTGCCTCCAGTACAGAATTCTTCTCGCTCTGTCCAGAGAAACTTCCCGAATAGATTCGGAGATATGTCCACCGGAGCCGAGCCTCAGATTCTGGTCATTTTTATTCCATCGCTAAGACTTGATTCAGGGAAACCCTGAGCTCCGCGCAGTCCGCCATACACGTCAAACCCACAAGGAATTCTTCCCGTAAAAAGTTATCTCGTTAGAAAGTTTTTCTATTTTCCCCTCTTACTGACGGACCCTTAAAAGTTCTAGCTTTTCTCATTAACAAATTTATTTGGCACATTTGTATATATCTATATATATGTATATATATATATATATATATATATATATATATATCATATATATATATATATATATATATATATATATATATATATGTATGTATGTATGTATGTATGTATGTATGTATGTATATGTACGTATGTATGTATGTATGTATCTACGTGCACAATATTTTTCAGGTAATTCACTTTGTATCGTTTTATCAGGTTTTATTTACCCGTAGCACAGAATAAGTAAACAAATATCAGCAAAGGAAATTCTTTGAAACTGCCTCCCTCATGAATGTTGCGCTTCGTGCTGATTTCTTGCATGAAAATTGTCAAGAAGAAAATAAACTTCTTTTTCTGAATTTAATGGTCTGTGCTTCATTTTTTTTTTTTTTTTTAAATTTAATTTTGTTGTTGCCAATATCAGCTTTACGTTATTTCATTTCTATTATTCCACTATATAATTACATCTTAGTTTTGATTTTATTCTCTCTCTCTCCTCTCTCTCTCTCTCTCTCTCTCTCTCTCTCTCTCTCTCTCACGAACGAAGAGGTCATTACCTAGAATAGTATTTGTTTGGTAACAATATGATAATCATTATGTTTTATTTTCCAATAAAATTGAGAACGTTTCTTGTTATGATCGCGCAATAATCACGAGATTTTCTTTCGTGTCAATGGAAATTCGTTCATTCATGGAAGGAAAATAGCCACAAATGAATCAGCCATTCAGTAAAAACGAGACCAAAAGCCGGATGGATTCAAATACACGAGTAGTCTGATAGGCTGCTTGGCAAGGCACCTTCTGAAGATTGTGCCTTGATCGAAGTGTTATTATTATTATTATTATTATTATTTTATTAAAAGTAATGGCTACTTCAGCAGCGTTACACTTGTAGAGATTCTTCTCTATTTTGCGAATAGCGGCTTTTTCAGTGCTACTTAAACAGGCTAGTAGAGCGCCTATAGAGGTCATGGTAAAATACAGGGTCAAAATAGGTGTATATATTTGAATTTTACAGATAAACTATGATACCATAGTCATCAAAGTCATTAACGATTTTCTCTCTCTCTCTCTCTCTCTCTCTCTCTCTTTCTTTCTTAAAGCGAGCTTTCGTCTGGAGCTGCCAGACATCCTCGGGCTGGGAAGCTGAGGGTGGACTGATCTTGGTGCGGTGTCCGTCCTCCATTCTATCGTGGTTGACAGCAAGGGGGTCTGCCCCATGCATGTCTCCTATTGGCTGGTGGCGGTGAGTCTTGTTTTCATTGGCTGCCTGAGCCAGGTCTCAAGCCACTTTCTTCGGGCCGATGGTTGCGTTGCAGCATATCCTGCAGCCGCCTGGACCTCCATAAGCGGCTCTGTAACATTGATGGGGCGTTGCGCTACGCTGTGGGACGTCACGGCTACTTTGATTCCATCGGCTGCAGGAGTACCTCGTTCGGGGGCGTTGTCATCCATAGAGTTGTCATGATCGGTGGTGTCATTGTTGGTGGCAGGTCTTCTCATACTCGTAGGGAGGAGAAATTCTTCCTGCGTCGTATTCAGAGTAGGTTTATTTGCTGGATGAGTAGCGCCTCCAGCAGGCGCAACCGACGGGCATCAGGGGCCTTCCCGATGATCTTCGTGTTCTTTATGATGACATCTCGGGAGATGGCCTCGTGATGTTTGGTGCGGGCGTGATTCTTTATAGCCCCCTCTTGGGCGTGGCACGAGAGTCTCTTCGACAGTCGCATGGTAGTCATACCTACGTAGGCGCCGCGCATCGCGGACTGGCATGTATATTGGTACACTACATGCGTCCTGCTTCAAGGGGTTCTCGTACCTGTGGAGAGGGGTTATTTTTCATAATAAGATCGCGCGTCCTCCGATTCTGGTAAATATATGATAGGTCGATATTCTTGTGTCGTCAGTCGGGGATCATTATCGGAAATAATTTTCTTAATGGCGTCCTCTTCTTCACGTAATGGGAACTCATGAAGGCTTTGTAGTACAGCTTGATATTATCCTGGGGGCGGGGCTGCGGGCTCTCACTACCGTACCATTTCTCCAGGGCTGTGCGGACTTCCTTGCTGATTAATTTATTTGAGTACCCATTATTCACAAGTACTTGCGAGGCGCGGTCGAGTTCCTGGTGATGTCCTGCCAGGTTGAGCAGTGGGAGAGGGCCCTCCTGACGAAGGCCCTGACGGTGGTGCTTTTGAATCTGGCGGGGCACTCGCTGTCTCCGTTGAGGCAAAGTCCTAAATTGGTTTTCTTTGTGTAGACTGAAGTACGGAGACGTCTTCCGTCTTGCTTACAAGGACGTCGAGGAAGGGGAGCCGATCGTCGGAGCTGCGTTCGACTGTGTAATTCACACAGTCGAACGCAGCTCCGACGATCGGCTCCCCTTCCTCGACGTCCTTGTAAGCAAGACGGAAGACGGTCTCCGTACTTCAGTCTACACAAAGAAAACCAATTTAGGACTTTGCCTCAACGGAGACAGCGAGTGCCCCGCCAGATTCAAAAGCACCACCGTCAGGGCCTTCGTCAGGAGGGCCCTCTCCCCACTGCTCAACCTGGCAGGACATCTCACCAGGAACTCGACCGCGCCTCCCAAGTAACTTGTGAATAATGGGTACTCAAATAAATTAATCAGCAAGGAAGTCCGCACAGCCCTGGAGAAATGGTACGGTAGTGAGAGCCCGCAGCCCCGCCCCCAGGATAATATCAAGCTGTACTACAAAGCCTTCATGAGTTCCCATTACCGTGAAGAAGAGGACGCCATTAAGAAAATTATTCCGATAATGATTATAACCCCGACTGACGGACACCAAGAATATCGGACCTAATATATATTAACCGAATCGGAGGACGCGCGATCTTATTAGAAAAATAAACCCCAACCCTTCTCCACAGGTTACAGAACCCCTGAAGCAGACGCATGTAGTGGACCAATATACATGCCCAGTCCGCGAAAAAAAATGCAGCGGCGCCTACGTAGGTATGACTACCATGCGACTGTCGAGAGACTCTCGTGCCACGCACAAGAGGGGGCTATAAGAATCACGCCCGCACCAAACATCACGAGGCCATCTCCCGAGAATGTCATCATAAAGAACACGAAGATCATCGGGAAGGCCCCTGATGCCCGTCGGTTGCGCCTGCTGGAGGCGCTACTCATCCAGCAAATAAAACCTACTCTGAATACGACGCAGGAAGAATTTCTCCTCCCTACGAGTATGAGAAGACCTGCCACCAACAATGACACCACCGATCATGACAACTACTATGGATGACAACGCCCCCGAACGAGTACTCCTGCAGCCGATGGAAATCAAAGTAGCCGTGACGTCCCACACAGCGTAGCGCAACGCCCATCAATGTTACAGCGCCGCTTAGGAGGTCCAGGCGGCTGCAGGATATGCTGCAACGCAACCATCGGCCCGAAGAAAAGTGGCTTGAGACCTGGCTCAGGCAGCCAATGAAAACAAGACTCACCGCCACCAGCCAAATAGGACATGCATGGGGCAGACCCCCTGCTGGCAACCACAGATATAAAGGAGGACGGACCCACCCGCACCAAGATCAGTCCACCCTCAGCTTCCCAGCCCGAGATGTCTGCAGCTCCAGACGAAAGCTCGCTTTAAGAAAGAGAGAGAGAGAGAGATGAGAGAGAGAGAGATGAGAAAATCGTTAATGACTTTGATGACTATGGTATCATAGTTTATCTGTAAAATTCAAATATATACACCTATTTTGACCCTGTATTTTACCATGACCTCTATAGGCGCTCTACTAGCCTTTAAGTAGCACTGAAAAAGCCGCTATTCGCAAAATAGAGAAGAATCTCTACAAGTGTAACGCTGCTGAAGTATCCATTACTTTTAATAAAGTATGCTTGAGAGAGGGTCTGCTTCCTAAGTATATTATTATTATTATTATTATTATTTATTATTATTATTATTATTATTATTATATTCCTATGCGGTGATGATGAGACGATAACATGAACTTCAGTTTAGTAAACGGGGCCGATGACGTTTTTGAAGATGCCGTTCGGGCAGAGGCGATGGATATTATAGTAGTCAGCAAAAAAGATTTTGAGAAATTTAAGAACTCTCGTCAGAAATGACATTTAGGTAAGCAAAAGAATTATTACGAAAATGATGAGTAAGTATTAAGCAAATTCGAGAGGGATAATTTAAGTTGAAAAGGACACAACAGAAATATACTGAAGGAATTCTTTAATCGCATGGTAATTAAGACCTACAAGGATTGGCAGAAGTATAAAAAAGGCAAAAGACAAAGACAGTGAATGGTGAAGTTAAAACTTACAAAGTTATAATGATTTGCTACATTGTAAAGAAATTATTCTAATGACCCTCAGTGCCATTGCATTAGTATATGCACAATAGTGATAACTGGTAGATATTCGATCATATATATATATATATATATATATATATATATATATATATTAGTTATAGATATATATATATTGTATTATATAAATTACAATAAATATATATATTAATAAACTGAGTTCTAGCACTCTTTGATGATTCCAGATGTATTATAACTAATCAATCATTGTGGTTGAGCTGAGCCAGAATTCATTGATTATACAGCTGCTAACGACTCCCCAGCATAGCCTACCTTGTTATGCGTTGAGCAGCTCATATACTATTCAAGCCTTTTCTGGAACGAGACGGTTCCCTGGGTTTGTGTGTGTGGGGGACGTGGCGGGTGGGGGTGGGGGGGGGGGGGGGGGGGGGGGGGGTGGGGGGGGGGGGGGGGGGGGGGGGTGGGAGGGGGGGGGGGGGGGGGGGGGGTGGGGGGGGGGGGGGGGTTTTGGTCTGGCGGTGAGGTGCGATGCCGACATTGCGGGTCCCATAGGCCTTTAGCTGCAACCTCTTTCATTCCTTGATTGCAGTTGTTCCCTTTCTTCCATCTTACTTTCTAGCCTCACCAAACAATTGTTCACCGTAGGAGGGCTAGTGCCGTCCAATGCACCTTCATGCGGTGTACTGTAGGCATTACTTAAGATCCTTTACAGCGTGCCTTCGGGCCCTAGCTGCAACCCCTTCCGTTCCTTTTACTCTCCCTCCTTTCATATTCTCTTTCTGCATCATACTTTCCACCCTCTCCTAACAAATGCTTCACAGTGCAACTACTTTGAGGTTTTCGTCCTGTTACACCGATCAACCCTTTACTGTCAATTTCCGTCTCGGCATTGAATGACCTCATAGGTCTCAATGCTTGGTCTTTAGCCTAAATTCCATATTCAATTAATTCAATTCCTAATAATTGTTCAAAGGGCAACTGCCTGGTTTTCTCTTGTTACACCTTTCGAATCGTTTTAACTCTCAGTTTCCCTTTTGGCGCTGAATGACCTCTCAGGTCCCAGTGTTTGGCTTTTGGCCTAAATTTACATTTCACTCCATTCCATTGTAACGAGACGGTAAAAATAGTTGTAAAAGGGACGCATTTGTTTGTGAATTTTGCACAAATAGAACTAAAGTTCAGGAAGATTATCATAGTAATTATCAACACATATGATTAAATAAATTGGGTTTTTCATTTTAATGCATAAACATTAGTACTGATGTTATTTTTATAACTAATTTTTACAAAATTTTCACTCATTGTTGTCGACTTGTGAATATCAATCTATGATAATATCAGAGTTTATCTTGTTCGTCCTTCCCCAGGTGATAGCAAGGGCCATGAGACAGCCACCCACCCGCCACAAACCATCTTGTCCGCCCTGGATGGTGGCGGGATATGTAGGGGAGACATCCAGTCTCCTCCTGCAAACCTGTTTGTCCGGTTGGGATAAAGTAGGGGGGGGGTCGGTAAGAGTAGGAAGACAGCCGCACCAAGTTTCACAAGCTACTCGATAACTTCGAACACCTACTTAAAGCACCATCGAATTTTTTGTTTATCGTTTATTAGCATTTTATCGATGTCAAACCCAAAAAATATTAAGAAATAATTGGCCCATTGAACATAATTATGCGTCAATCAACTGTAGCACTTACCACAATCAAAATGTTGTTAATTGCTCCTCGATTATGAGCATCTGTTAATGCTGAGGTACATTAGACTTAAATAATCTGTACTATGTCTTACTTAGACTTATATAAACTATATGTATTCCTTAGACTTAAATAAACTCTATGTATTCCTTAGACTTGAATAAACTGTAAGTATTCCTTCGACTTAAAAAAACTATATGTATTCTTTAGACTTAAATAGACTCTAATTATTCCTTAGACTTAAATAAACTGTATGTATTCCTAACGTTACTATTTTATCCTAACCGTAAGCCAACGATGTCCTTAACCAAATAACAATTTCCCTTATCAAAATATTTTAAAAAAGTTCCTTCGTCAAATATGATCTGATAATCGCCACAAACCATTTTCAGGGAGTGATGACAAAACGTACATGATATTCCAGTGCAACGACGGTGAGTTTCCAGTCAATTTGAAGTTCTCAGAGGGACAATTATTCAAAATCATTGTGACATTTCCTCTCGAATTCTGTTGCAGGGGATTCCCGCCCCCCGCCAACCCCCCACCACATTGATTAGATGCAATTACCTTCATTTTGAGGATGAAATGAATTGATCAAGTTGAAGCGTCTTCTCTGAAATGGACGAGAAATTATTGTATTGAGTTTTTTTTGGTGGTAAAATCTCTAAGTGGGAAGTTTGTCGCTTCATTTAGGACAAGAAGTTAGTTATATACTGTATATTTGATGAAGTTCCGGACGGAATTTGTTAGATTCTGTTTGCCTTAAATATCTTCCTCATTCGGACCTACTGAAAAGTACGTGAAAATACTCGTGCGTGCGTACAGACATTTTGAGAGGTTATGCCTTTCCATTTAATTACTAAATATTTGTTTAAAATTATAAATATATTTCAGTTCATATACGATTCTAGCACTGAATTTCACTGACTGTTACACAAAATCATTCAAAGGGCTAAAGCTCCTGACAATTGGATAACTTTTGATAAACACTCATTAAGTTTTTTCAATCCTTTCTGCTTGTTTTATCTCTTACGTTTGACAACATCCATTCATTGAAAACCAAATTATGAGCTACTGTAGGCCTATTTATGAGAAAAACTTCAGTTAGGTAATAAATCAGGGGACAGATGTGTGTAAAGTAGTGTTCATCTGAAGGTGTCCTTCAGCAGAGTAAAAACATGTTAATATTCAGCGTTCCTTCTGACTTACGACCCGAATCTTATGTTGGGGCAAAACAATTGACCTTTTCACAGTTATATGAGAAGATTGATTTGAAAGACTAAGATGCCATCACCACCATCATCATCATTATCATTAACATCATATATTTCCTCTTTTCCGAGTTAATCTCGAGTCGGGGTCGCTGTTTTTAATGATCCTTTTCCGGGTGTTCCAATTTTGTTTTTATACTTTCATCAACAACATGATAATAATAATAATAATAATAATGAAAAGAAAATTTATTGATGTTGTTAAATTGTTAAAGGTGCTCTGTAAGGTAATTCTCTCTCTCTCTCTCTCTCTCTCTCTCTCTCTCTCTCTCTCTCTCTCTCACACACACACACACACACACATACAGATGAATTCCAGGAAAGATATTTATAAGCCCTTGAATACCAGATCATTCCCTGGCATGGTAGAACAGAGGCAGAGGCAAAGAATCCAGGAAGTGTAAAGGTTTCTGGGCAAACGAGTAATAGTATTTGAAAGGACGTCTAACGCCCACAATTGTCAGGTAGGAAACTGAAGATTTTTTTTTCTCTGGTTGAGGCCGGAGAATACTAAAAGTATTACAGAGAGAGAGAGAGAGAGAAAGAGAGAAGATAAGATTTCGTACATGTAGGAATAACCTGCGCAAAAAAATAAAGCCATACTATGTCTGATAAGGGGGAAAAATCATTCAACATTGTCTAGACCTAAATCATAGCACTTCGAGTATACATAGGCCCTAAGCCTCACAATAATAATAATAATAATAATAATAATAATAATAATAATAATAATAATAATAATAAAGCCCTTACACGCGTCTGTTCTGTTTTTGAAGTATCTGAATGTGTAGTCGGTGTGCATTGCTTTCCCTCCGAATGCATATCAATAAATTGTTCATCACTGAACAAGCAATGATGGTGATGATGATAAATTAGTGTATTTTTGTGTATTTATGTCTGAATAATTCAGAGTTAGCGAATAAACCCGACGATTTCAATATTCACTTTGATGATATGAATGTTAAGTTTTAGTATTAAGCGTAAATTTGCATAGCTATAGTGTGTGTGTGTGTTGTGTGTGTGTGTATATATATATATATATATATATATATATATATATATATATATATATATATATATATATATGTGTGTGTGTGTGTATATAAATATATATAAATAAAGGTTAAATTTTTTGCCACGAAGGAAAAAAATGAAAAAACGAGTTGGCGAGTACTTTCGGTCCTATTCGGACCCTTTAACTGAGGCATACTGATTTTACAAAGAACACATAGTCAAAAGGAAGGCTTAATATACAAACTGACACTACCAATTAGCCATAAGGGCGATTTTCACTCTACAGAGAGGAGGAGGAGTCATAGGCTAGCCACACCTTGAAGGATACCCGCCATGGGTAACCCTTTATCACCTCTCCTTTCAAACTTATATATGGAATTTTTTGAGAGACAACACCTCCGAATATCACACTTATCCCCTTAAAATGGTACCGATATGTCGATGATATCTTAGTAGTCTTACTAGTGGTAATCGATGTAAATGATTTACTGTCTAAATTGAATAATTTAGTGCCATCCATAAAATTCACTGTTGAAATTGAAAATAACAACTGTCATCCCTTTCCTAGATGTATTAATACATAGTGAATCTTTCCAATGCAAATTCAGTATTTATAGAAAACCCACAATAATTTAACATATGTACATTTTTATCTGGCCACCATCTTAATATTAAAATTTCAATTTTTTCTTCTATGGCTAATTTGGTAGTGTCAGTTTGTATATTAAGCCTTCTTTTTGACTATGGTGTTCTTTTGTAAAATCAGTATGCCTCAGTAAAGGGTCCGAATAGGACCGAAATAGTACTCGCCAACTCGTTTTTTTCATTTTTTTCCTTCGTGGCAAAAAAAAACCTTTATTTTATACATGGCATCACGTTTTATATACTTCGTGATCAAGTTATTCATATTATATATATATATATATATATATATATAGTATATATATATATATATATATATATATATATATATATTATATACATTTATATTTATATATGTATATATATACATTTATATATATACATATATATATATATATATATATATATGTATATATATATATATATATATATATATATATATATATCTATATATATATATATATATATATATATACATATATATATATATATATATATATATAGAATATGATAACGCTAGGGTATTTTCTTTAATATATGAGACGATTGTAATACGACATTAATAGTATAAACAATACCATGAAAAATGTATTAAAGTTTGCTGCGAATTTTCGATAGTAAAACTGTGAGCAATTAATTCCATGATAATTAGACCATCTCATTTATTAGAATCATTTAACCGAAATGTTGTGTTACAACAAGCTCAGAAAAAACAGTCAGGTCCCTTTTGGGAAACTCACGGAATCTTTTCTCTCAAGTAATTTCTGGAAAGTATGTGGTGTTTATAGTTCATATACCATTTACGAAAATGAAGACGAACTAAATAAAATATTAAGCAAGGATAAGGATAATTATTTTCAACTAAAAAAATTCTCATTTCGATTTATATATATGAAATATGTCAAATCCGAGGTAGAGCGAATTAGATATTAAAGGACATTTGTAACTCCAAAATAATATATGAATCACGGTGATGTGATAATTATTCATGTATATATATATAAATATATATATATATATATCTATATATATATATATATATATATATATATATATATATATATATATAAGCGAATAGCACAGGAAAATGATAGTCAGAAATCCAAGCTCTTCCGTCTTTACTAAGACTATATAGTCTTAGTAAAAGACGAAAGCGCTTGGATTTCTGACTCTCATTTCCCTGTGGAGTTCGCTTATTTAATGACGTCACGTGTATCTACTGTGATTTTTTA
>NC_061105.1:42980558-42985558 GCF_015104395.2 Macrobrachium nipponense | reverse complement strand
CTTCACTGCATGCATATGAAAATAACTATTATGATACCAAGTTAATATCTTCTCCCGTAAAGCGAAAAATAACCTATAATATTGCTTACCATTAAAGTAAGAGGCATAAGCCAATGAAGCTAGGCCTATATGGTACTTCGCCCATATTTTATATTTGACTGACCTCCTTTTAAGCACACACATTCTTTTTATATTAGTTAAATTATTTGTTCAATCGTATCCTTGATTTATTCATTCCCTCTGATTATCGTTCCAGCCCCCAACAATGAAAAAAATTGTATGTTTATGCTAGCCAGAGGATGACTGGAACTGAATGGGATTTTGCACTTTTTCTGGATGAGATATGTAGCTAACTAGTCCGAAAGTGCCCACCCACTGAGCCATTATAATAATTTGTGAACTCAAGAAAAATATACAAAGATGCAATTCTGGAAGAAAACCGAATTACCATTGCTGTCAGGCCATGTTATAAACTGAAATTTCCCGCCTTCCAATTAATACAGCAGTGTTTTGCTCTATTCACCTCCCAAACTCCAAGGACCAGATTCATACACAACAATATTTCTTGCTTATTTCAAATATAAACCCACTCAAATAGTTTACAGGCAAGCACTGATCAAAATACTCGTAGAAGCACAGCCAGATGTCTTTTTATGTTCCTACAATGAGGTGAAAAATAATTGTTTTCCTGCATCGCTCGTTTGAGTTTGATCTGAGTAGACTGTGTTACAAGCTCGTCAATCGTGTGACTGAATCGTTATATAATCTGCACGTTTATGATCTAAAGGTGTGAGGGCTCTTTGCATTCATAACATTCAGATGTATTATTGAGGAAATACTTCGAACCTTCATCACAAGTAAGCGTCCGATATCGGAAACATACATTGATTTCAGCCGAGCGAGAGCGAGTTGTGCATATCGCCACATCTACCTAAAAAACCTGTTCGTTTGAGTGGGCAGATGAAATGAAACCGACTGTAGTATATAATACGTTAGCCATAAAGTTCAAGTCTAGTTTTCATTCTTGTGATGGCCTGTGCAGGCGGCTTGTGCTATCAGTGCACCTCACGTGGTGCACTGTAGGTATTACTAAGTGGTGTTTAGAGCTTCACTTCGACCCCTAGCTGCAGCCATTTTTTTAGCCTTTTACTTTGCGTTTCCTTCCTTCAGTTTTGCTGTCCAGCTTGACAATTACTGCTTCGTGTAGCTGTGCTTTTCTCCGAGATGTGTCTTTAGTTACCTCGACTTCACTTCTATCTTCTGGATGTCTTTATCTTGCTGGCCAACCACTCCAACTCCCTTTCTCGAGTGTCGTAAGCGCTGAATTACATCAGTCATTCTTTATAATACCTGCATTTCTCGATTCGTGGATGGTAAACCGAACGCTGGGAATGTAAAAAGCACCTTCACCTCTCTCTCTCTCTCTCCTCTCTCTCTCTCTCTCTCTGTAGAGTTTCAGAATGCTTCCAGCGGAAAGTTCTCATCGACCAAACCAACTCTTCGGGAAACAGTTCGTTGTGAATGCAGATCAAGAGATCGAAGTTTGTTGAGTATAGATCATTCTCTGCGAGATGAAACATAAATCCCCAGACTTTGTTCCTTCTGGAACTACAAACGAAACCTAACAAGAGTTTTGCGTAACTTCCCTTTCTTGCACCACCCGGAAGCCCTCTAATGAACAGCTTGGCTTGACCTCTGCGTCTGCATGAAGTTTTATGGATGCGTAATTCGATACCTGATTGAATAAAAAACAAAAATAGTTTCCATTGGACCATCTGATATGTTCATTCACGTTTTACATCAGGCCTCTCTGAGCTAGTAGTATAGTTTATGTGGTTGTATGGATAACTTGTGCTCATTTCAAACAAAAAGGAACAACCCCGTATACCGGTCTTCCATTAATCCAGATATGCTTGCAAGCAGTGTTCAAGGAAAAAAAAAAAACATAGAATACATCTGCCTAGTAATTATACAAACTTTGCATATAAGCAGTATCAACGTTCACGAAAACCTTAACGAAAAAAATATTTAAAAAAACATTCTTTAGACTGTGACGAAAATAAGCTTCCAGTTTTTTTATTCACGAACACGAAGAAAAAAGAAAGAACTAAGAAACATCCACTTACGATTCTAACGACGCTGTTGCCGTTCAGAAGACAAAAGACTGATAATAACACGGAAAGCAAGAATTTTATTGCTCAACTTTTTGTTTATTGCGGCAAAGACTTTCAAGTCAGTAAAGTCTCTCTCTCTCTCTCTCTCTCTCTCTCTCTCTCTCTCTCTCTCTCTCATTTAGACAGGTAAATTTTTTGCATTTGTCAACCACTCACACTCCGTCTTCTGTTTGTCTCAAGACTTGAACAGAACAAGTCGAAATTACTTCCGAAAAGAAAGTTCTGTGAACTCCGTTGTTTCATTTTATTCTTATTATTTCGTTTCATAAGAACTGTTTATTTTGAAAATTGCTGTTTGAGGAGTTTTACAGTTTTTTTTTTTTTTTAGTTTCATATAATGTTTTTAATCAAACAAAAACTTCTTTCAGTTTTCTTCTGAAGATTGAAAAAGAAACCCACACATTCAATTTGTAACTTGTTTACTTCTAAGTATTTACATTTAGTTTTACTCCACACTCGAGTACTTTCAGGCCCTTCTGTGGCCCATTCTCAAGAGATGTTTGGATGTTAGCCTCGGGTCAAGGCCCAGCAGTCTTCTGGAAGTTCTTCTCGTTGTGCTGTCATTTATGCGATGGCTGTTCTGGTTTTCTTGAGAGTTGCCAATCCCCTCTTGTCGCTCTGATATCCTAGCTGATGGTCAATGGGATTCACCCTTGTGGTAAGGGTGTGGTCACCGTAAGTCTGTTGGGCAGGAAAACCTAATCTCCAGGTCAGCAGGGTCAATCTTAGCTTCTTTTAATATCAAAGCTCGGCTTATGGGATCTTCTGAGGTAAACCTTTGTTTCCTTCAATTACTTTGATCTCTCTGATAAGCGCACCTTCTACTACCCTCCTGTGACTAATTTGTTGCTTTTGTATATAAGCCTACTGTTTTTGAAATCCATCCTATGGTCATTTTCCCAACAATGTCTAGCTATAGCACTCCCCTGAGAGTTAAGCTGTACTGCCCTTCTATGTTCTTGGACTCTAGTCCTTATTCCCCTACCATGATTCCCCCACATATCTGTCTCCACAATTATTGCAATTGATTATGTATACCCCCGCTACATCATCTGTATTACTGTCTTCTCCTTCCAATTTATTTTTACATACTTTGTTTTTTAAAGGTATTATCAAAGTTATATACAAATTTATATTGACTTTCTTTCATTTTTGAAGTTAATTTGTTTCATTTTAGGCATAAAGGGAGGGCGGGCAACTATTTTCTTGTTTTCTTTATTCCATGTACTCTCTACATTCGCTCTGTAAAATATTTTTCTAGCTTTGGTGAGTGCCCTTTTTCTGAAACCATTCCGGGTATGCTAATGCATCGAAGCTTTTATCGATGTAATTTATTTCTTGCTCTATCTTGCAAGGGTCACACGTTCTCATTGCCCTAAGAAATAAACCTGTTAGAACCCCTATTTTATATCATGACTATGAAAAGAGAAGAAATGAATATATGAGTTTGTATGTGTGGGCTTTCTATATGTGCTGAATTCAATATCCTGTTTCTTTTCTTTCTATGAGTATGTCTAAAAAGGGCAGTTTATTATGTTACTTTTCTCTAAAGTGAACTGGATATTGTTATCAAACTTATTGAGCTCATCTAGAAAAGTTTCTATTTATTTCCATCCCCTTGCAGAATAGCAAAAATATCATCCACGTATCTGCAAGGATGGTGGAGGATACGTGGATGATATTTTTGCTATTCTGCAAGGGGATGGAAATGGAAATAGAAACTTTCTAGATGAGCTCAATAAGTTTGATAACAATATCCAGTTCACTTTAGAGAAAAGTAACAATAATAAAACTGCCTTTTTAGACATACTCATAGAAAGAAAAGAAACAGGATATGAATTCAGCACATATAGAAAGCCCACACATACAAAACTCATATATTCATTTCTTCTCTTTTCAATAGTCATGATATAAAAATAGGGGTTCTAACAGGTTTATTTCTTAGGCAATGAGAACGTGTGACCCTTGCAAGATAGAGCAAGAAATAAATTACATCGATAAAAGCTTCGATGCATTAGCATACCCGGAATGGTTCAGAAAAAGGGCACTCACCAAAGCTAGAAAAATATTTTACAGAGCGAATGTAGAGAGTACATGGAATAAAGAAAACAAGAAAATAGTTGCCCTCCCTTTTTATGCCTAAAATGAAACAAATCACCTCAAAAATGAAAGAAAGTCAATATAAATTTGTATATAACTTGATAATACCTTAAAAAACAAAGTATGTAAAAATAAATGGAAGGAGAAGACAGTAATACAGATGATGTAGCGGGGGTATACATAATCAATTGCAATAATTGTGGAGACAGATATGTGGGGGAATCAGGTAGGGGAATAAGGACTAGAGTCCAAGAACATAGAATAAGGGCAGTACAGCTTAACTCTCAGGGGAGTGCTATAGCTAGACATTGTTGGGAAAATGACCATAGGATGGATTTCAAAAACAGTAGGCTTATATACAAAAGCAACAAAATTAGTCACAGGAGGGTTAGTAGAAGGTGCGCTTATCAGAGAGATCAAAGTAATTGAAGGAAACAAAGGTTTTACCTCAGAAGATCCCATAAGCCGAGCTTTGATATTAAAAGAAGCTAAGATTGACCCTGCTGACCTGGAGATTAGGTTTCCTGCCCAACAGACTTACGGTGACCACACCCTTACCACAAGGGTGAATCCCATTGACCATCAGCTCAGGATATCAGAGCGACAAGAGGGGATTGGCAACTCTCAAGAAAACCAGAACAGCCATCGCATAAATGACAGCACAACGAGAAGAAGTTCCAGAAGACTGCTGGGCCTTTACCCAGGCTAACATCCCAACATCTCTTG
>NC_061105.1:42971443-42980058 GCF_015104395.2 Macrobrachium nipponense | reverse complement strand
TTTGATGTCTAGGCCTGTCCCTTACGGCGCTCCTGATTGGCTGTTGATAAGCCAATTACAAGGCTGGATACTCTGTCTCTCTCGAGAGGTCACATGGGCAGGATGAATGGTCCACCTCTCCTGAAAGAATTATACATTAGGAGAGGTGGAACATAGATGCTACCCATGTGAACTATCAAGAGGGACTGAGAGTTTCCAGCCCTGTGATTGGCTTATGAACAGCCAATCAGGAGCGTCGTAAGGGACTGGCCTAGACATCAAATGCATGGTTGATGTGAATCTACTATAGGAGACAGGACTTCGTAGGGTTCGGGATGAACTCCTCCTCCAAGAACTAAGTAATAAATAAATAATCACAAAATTTTAAATAAAATTTAGTTTTCAATTTTCACAGATATTTTTTCGTCTAACTCCACTAAAGGAGGATGGAATTTTATAGAGACAGACCCTAATTGCTTTCTGATATGGAGTTGTAGCTGTAACGCCAGATAACTCACAATCAATCAATCACTCTGATGCGGAGTCAATTTATCTGCTTTCTAGAATAAAGTGATAACGAATTGTCTGCGTCATCCAACTACCGGAAAAGACTTGTGGTTAAATGCTCTCTCTCTCTCTCTCTCTCTCTCTCTCTCTCTCTCTCTCTCTCTCTCTCTCTCTCTCTCGTTATTTAATAAAAATGAAGATGTAGATGAATCGGAATTTTTAATATACAGCAGATTGAGTTTTCATTATTCGCAAAGAGTATATATTATGAATAAGAAGTCTTCACCATCCATATTTGTATATTTACGCAAAAAGCGTCTTATCTTAAAAACGATACACGTTTCATACCTCTGCTCTTCCACAGAGGATTCCTGTCTTACAGATGAAGAACATTTCGTATTTGTATCTTTCCGCATAAGTCGTCCTGTTTTCAAAATCACAAACGTTTCGTATTTGGCCGTTTCCACAAGAAACTATGAAACAAAAAAATAAAAAAATATATATATATTTTTCATATTTGTGTGTTACCGCAAGATGGAACTTTTTTTAGATTTAAACACTTTACATATTAGGCTGATTTTTTTAAGATGCATCCTGAATTAAAGATTTAAAATTAAATTATGACTGTTTCTCAATTAAATCATAGTTGTCTCAATTGTGCTTCGTTATTTATATGCATACGAAATTAAATTATGCTGGTCTCAATTAAATCATAATTGTGTCTCAATTCTTTAGTTATTTATATGCATACGCAATTAACTTTTATATTTCCATTCTTTAAGAACTAACTGCATAGAATTTAACATGTAACTGTTTTTCAGGAATATATTCAAAAGTTGAATAACCATATATACTGAAAGTCAGATGCAGGAGAACAACACTGATCTTGACCAAAAGAATAAAGAGAAATAAATATACAAAAATGGAGAAAAAAGGGAAAAGGGAGAAAAACGAATCATGAAAGGCAAACGAAAGAAAGAGAAATGACACCAAAAAGTCAGATGTTTTCTCTCTCTGTCTCTCTCTCTCTCTATCTCACACACACACACAGACATATATATATATATATATATATATATATATATATATAGTATATATATATATATATTATATATATATATATATATGTATATATATATATATATATATGTCTGTATGTGTGATGTGTGTCGTGTGTGTGTGTGTGTGTGTGAGAGAGAGAGAGAGAGAGAGAGAAAACATCTGACTTTTTGGTGTCATTTCTTTTTCTTTCGTTTGCCTTTCATGATTCGTTTTTCTCCCTTTTCCCCTTTTTCTCCATTTTTGTATATTTATTTCTCTTTATTCTTTTAGTCATCTGACTTTCAGTATATATGGTTATTCAACTTTTGAATATATTCCTGAAAAACAGTTACATGTTAAATTCTGTACATTAAGGTTATTATGCAGTTAGTTCTTAAACAGAGCGGGGAAATCCAATAAATCCTTTATATTGGAACTGGTCGGGCTGCTTCTAAAACTCTTATATTTGTATTTTTCCTGAGCTTTGTACTGGAACCCTTCCAGGAATATTATTCACACGGTGGGGGAAAGTCTCTCTCTCACCTTTTTTCCCTTTCAAAACATTTGGAACAGAAGTTTTCTAATATAAAAGATCCTTGATTTGTGTTTAGCTTATTTGTTAATGGCTCTTTTTGCATACAAATATAGTTGGGTATTTGATTCATACAGTTTGGTTCTATTTAACTTATTGGTTTAGCTTTAAATACTTGATAAAAAAAATCAGCTTATTTCTGTTTATCCCTTAGACTTATTTTACACTGAAAAAATAAGGTTTTTTTTTTTTAGATTGAGATTTGCATTTTCACTACTGCTCAGTGCTGCCTTCAGGATTAAGGACTCAGGATTTAGGATTTATTTTCCATGGAGAGCTGTGACAGTCTGTATATCATAAGGGCGTCGTTTAGATTGAATGGAGGTCGCAGAATGTAATGAATCTTCTATAATTGCCTGCGAAGCTGAGTTTGAAAGGTTTAGATTGAACCAAATAATTTAGAAGAAACCTTAGAAACTAAATCTAATAGGGGTAGATCATGTTAAATGCTTTATAAGGATTTACATAAATGCCAACATAATTATATAAAGATACTAATATTTATACATTCAAGACAAATCTAATCCAGTCACTCTGCTTTCTAAAAATCCTTCTGTTGTGTTTGGTCCATTAGAGCTATTTGGTATCATTGTCTGAATGACTTTATATATAGACTACAAATTCCATAACCATTATTATTAATTGAGAGTATTACATTCAAATGTCGGAGATGATTACAGCATCCATCGGTGAGGTTAATCTGGTCATAATGTCATTTGCATCTCGCTATTGTACCTGGGCTAACACAAACACCAAAGACCATTAGCTTTTGGGGGGATTTGCTTCAGGGGAGAGGTTTTTTTTTCTAGCGGATATTTATTCTTTTAATTGTCGAACGGTCACTGGAGGTTACAAGTAAATTTTAAAGATTTTTTTTCTTGAGATTTTATTTTAATCATTTTGAGATTTAAGTCGTGTGTTTAACCTCTCCCACTGGTATACATATATATATAAATACACATTTAGTTTTTATTTTAAGAAATTCGACCCCGATGTGAATACTCAGAGCAATAGGTAGTGTCATTTAAAAAAGAAACGACTGAATAAATAAGTAAATAAGGTTGCTTCTGTTATCGTATTCACGTCAAACCATTTATAATACACACACACACACACCCACACACACATATACATACATATATATATATATATATATATATATATATATATATATATATATGTGTGTGTGTGTGTGTGTGTGTGTGTGTGTGTGTGTGTGTGTGTGTGTGTGTGTATTCTAAATGCTTTGACGTTTATACGATAACAGAAGCAACCTTATTTACTTATTTATTCAGTTATTTATTTTTTTAAATGACACTACCTATTGCTAATTTTTGTGTCTAGTATTTAAAGCTAAACCAACAAGTTAAACAGAACCAAACTATATGAATCAAATACCCAACTATATTTGTATGCAAAAATAGCCATTAACAAATAACCTAACATAAATCCAGGATCTTTTATATTAGAAAAACTTCTGGTCCAAATGTTTTGAAAGGGAAAAAGGTGAGAGAGACTGATTTCCCCACCGTGTGAATAATATTACTGGAAGGGTTCCAGTACAAAACTTTGGAGGAAAAAACAAATATAAGAGTTTTGGAAGCAGCCTGACCAGTTCCAATATAAAGGATTTATTCGATTTGCCTGCTCTACAATATATGCTCACGACTGACAGAATTTCTCTCTCTTTCTCTATCTACTCTCTCTCTCTCTCTCTCTCTCTCTCTCTATACTATATATAGTATAGTATATATATATATATATATATATATATATATATATATATATGTGTGTGTGTGTGTGTGTGTGTGTGTGTGTGTGTGTGTGTGTGTATTACTGAAAGATCCACAGTAATATCCTTGTTTATCCAGATGAAATATATTTGGGGAAAAAAATATTACAATCTTTGTAAATATTTCAACAAATATATTTCATCTGGATGAACTAGGATATACTGTGGATCCTTCTGTTGGTTTCTTAGAAGCACGATACGGTGTTTTTATATTGCATATATATATATATATATATATATATATATATATATATATATATATATATATATATATATATATATATTATGAACACGCACACACACACACACACACATATATATATAGTATATATAATATATATATATATATATATATATATATATATATATGAAACACGCACACACACACACACACACACATATATATATATATATATATATATATATATATATATATATATATATATATATATATATCAATTGTAATAGCAATTCAGTACCTCATTTCCTTAAGATAAACATTAAGTAATTATTGCAGTGCCCAGTAACTGCCAAATACTGCTGTCATATCCATGAAATTGCATCAAATCAAAGGCGTTAAAGCAATTTCAGAGATCTTAAATTTGATTTCAAATGAATCAGGAAGATTTTACTGATATAGTAAATGTGTGTGTATAATTATGCACTACTTGCACCTTTATGAAAATCTGGTTAAACCGGGACACTATCTCACGTAAGGCGAATCCGAGAGAAGTCCTGAAGGGTTGACTGAGAATGACATCTGAATGACATCTCCATGTGCATGAGAATTCGAAGAACGGAAGCATCATGAAAGAAGCATTGACCAAACAGGTTCCAGCAGACGATCGTGTTAATTTGAATTGACCAATGAGCTTCCAGCAGACGATTGTGTTCATTTGAATTGACCAATGAGCTTCCAGCAGACGATCGTGTTCATTTGAATTGACCAATGAGCTTCCAGCAGACGATTGTGTTAATTTGAATTGACCAATGAGCTTCCAGCAGACGATCGTGTTCATTTGAATTGACCAATGAGCTTCCAGCAGATGATCGTGTTCATTTGAATTGACCAATGAGCTTCCAGCAGACGATCGTGTTCATTTGAATTGACCAATGAGCTTCCAGCAGACGATCGTGTTAATTTGAATTGACCAATGAACTTCCAGCAGACGATCGTGTTCATTTGAATTGACCAATGAGCTTCCAGCAGATGATCGTGTTTATTTGAATTGACCAATGAGCTTCCAGCAGACGATCGTATTCATTTGAATTGACCAATGAGCTTCCAGCAGATGATCGTATTCATTTGAATTGACCAATGAGCTTCCAGCAGACGATCGTGTTAGTTGGAATTGACCAATGAACTTCCAGCAGACGATCGTGTTCATTTGAATTGACCAATGAGCTTCCAGCAGACGATCGTGTTCCTTTGAATTGACCAATGAGCTTCCAGCAGACGATCGTCTTAATTTTCAATTGACCGATGAGCTTCCAGCAGATCGTGTTCATTTGATTGACCAGTGTGATTCTAGTAGATGATCGTGTTCATTTGAATGACCAATGAGCTTCCAGCAGACAATTGTGTTCATTTGAATTGACCAATGAGCTTCCAGCAGACAATGTGTTCATTTGAATTGACAAATGAGCTTCCAGCAGATGAATGTGTTCATTTGAATTGACCAATGAGCTTCCAGCAGACGATTGTGTTCATTTGAATTGACCAATGAGCTTCCAGCAGACGATCGTGTTCATTTGAATTGACCAATGAGCTTCCAGCAGACGATCGTGTTCATTTGAATTGACCAATGAGCTTCCAGCAGATGATCGTGTTCATTTGAATTGACCAATGAGCTCCAGCAGATGATCGTGTTCCTTTGAATTGACCAATGAGCTTCCAGCAGACGACCGTTTTCATTTGAACTGACCAATGAGCTTCCAGCAGACAATCATGTTCATTTGAATTGACCAATGAGCTTCCATCAGATGATCGTGTTCATTTGAATTGACCAATGAGCTTCCATCAGACAATCGTGTTCATTTGAATTGACCAATGACCTTCCAGCAGACGATCGTGTTAATTTGAATTGACCAATGAGCTTCCAGCAGACGATCGTGTTCATTTGAATTGACCAATGAGCTTCCAGCAGACGATCGTGTTCATTTGAATTGACCAATGAGCTTCCAGCAGACGATCGTGTTCATTTGAATTGACCAATGAGCTTCCAGCAGACGATCTTTTTCATTTGAACTGACCAATAGGCTTCCAGTAGCCGATACTTTTCATTTGGATTAAACAATGAGCTTCATTTGAAAGCTTGCACGAGGCACTGGTTTATAACTGTTTTCTCTACTTAAAGGAGAAAGTATTCTTAATATGTCGGAGAGTATAAATGCGTTGGACTTTTGAAGGTTAATTTGAGAGACATTCTATGTAAAACCTGTTCAGTGATAATAAAAACAAAAATAATGACAATGGAAAAAACAAATGCATTAATAAAAATTCACATGGCAAGCTTGTCTAACAGAAACATCATTGATAGGTATACCTAAAAGTACCTAGATAATATATATTCATAGTCATATAGAAACACCTTTTCAAAATGTTCCTACATTAACCATTTTCTTTGATTCAACTGATTGTGTGCGCGTGTGTGTGCAAGAGAGAGAGAGAGAGAGAGAGAGAGAGAGAGAGAATTTCCAATATCGCTTAGTCGCCTTAGTGTCACAAAGACGGCGCCACTGACAACTTCGAATGATAAGTCTTCCCAATCTCATGTGTTGACCCTTCTCTGTACTCACATTATTCCTTGATCAGTAATAAGGGAATATATTCCTTTCTTATTATTTAAGAAGTGTGCTATTTTCGACTGATGTAGTTCATGTCATGTTTGTTTTATTTTTATTTTTCTGGATTATCTTAATGGGGCGGGGGAAATGTTAAAAATTGTCGAGGACATTTTTTGTGGAGATTTGTATGTCAGATATTTTATATGAACACTCTCTCTCTCTCTCTCTCTCTACTCTCTCTCTCTCTCTCTCTCTCTCTCTCTCTTTCTCTAACAAAGCTTCATACTTTTAATCTTTACGATCGTTCCTCCACATGATGTCAAACCGAAACGTTTAAAAGCATAGTCATTCCCTGTTATTATCTTTAAACCTTACCGAAAATAAAGCCCTGCCATTTCCACACTCCCTCCCCCCACCACCCCCCTCCTCCTTCGCTCTCTTGATCTTTAAATGTTTCAATTTTTCCCTCGAAAATCCTGCAGCTGTATCACTTCCCACAATAGAAAACAGACTCGACGGGAGAAATGAATCTTCGCCTATCGCGTATGGACGGATTAGCTGACGAAGGCGAGAGAAAGCTATGAAAATAAGGGACTCTAATCCGCTGACTGCATTCGCCATGAATGCGCGCAGAAAGAAACACCTCTCTCTCTCTCTCTCTCTCTCTCTCTCTCTCGAATATTCTGCTGGTTCTAAAGCTTATCTCGCTGGATTTCGAGGGTGAAATTGGGAGATGAGTGCGGAATGAATGGATGCTGCAGACGAGAACGACTCTCTATTTTCTATTGTTATTTTTGTTGTTGTTGATGTTGTTGTAGTTAGTAACTGGTGATATTGTTAACGTTATATATATATATATATATAATATATATATATATATATATATATATATATATATATATACGTATGTCATATCACATTACCGTGATTCATATACATATATCGAGCTACAATGTCCTTTAATATAATTCGCTCTACCTCGGAATAATATATTTTCATATATGCTTAACCGAAGGGAATTTTTTTCTCGATAATAGATTTACCTGTACTTGGGCGCGAACGCAGGTACATTATAAATCCAGGAACGTCAGTGGAAGCTATAACCACTCAACCCACCGCGAGAGGTGGTTGAGTGGTTATCGCTTCCACTGACGTTCCTGGATTTATAATGTACCTGCGTTCGCGCCCAAGTACAGGTAAATCTATTATCGAGATAAAAATTCCCCTTCGGTTAAACATATATGAAAATATTTAATTAATTCCGAGGTAGAGCGAATTAGATATTAAAGGACATGTAGCTCGATATATATATATATATATATATATATATATATCAGTATATATATACGTATATATATGTGTGTATATATATATATATATATATATAATAATTTTTTTAATTTTGATTTGACTAAAGTTAATTATGCTATCATTAACCCTATTGGCAGTAGCATCATCATTATTTCCTTGCAATTTCAGTGTTGGTTATCATTGCTGCATTATTGCTGTTCAGAGGATTATATATTTATATATATATATATATATATATATCTATATATATATATATATATATATGCATATATGTGTGTATATATATAGATATATATATATATATATATATATATATATATAATATATATATATATATATATATATATATATATATATATATATATATATATATATATATATATATATATATATATATGCATATATGTGTGTGTATATATCTATATATATATATATATATATATATATACATATAAATATATATATATATATATATATATATAAATATATATATATATATATATATATATATTTATATATATAAAATATATGATACGCTTCTAAAATACTGCGCTACATTGCAGAAAATAGCTAGCTTGACTCGTGCAGAGCACGAGTCACTAATTT
>NC_061105.1:42961443-42963943 GCF_015104395.2 Macrobrachium nipponense | reverse complement strand
CTCGAAAGCCATCCACTACAGAATGTAATTGCATATCATGACAGAAATATGATGCAGTTTAACAGGTACAGCTCTCTCTCTCTCTCTCTATCAAGTCCGCTCCCCGTATGGGGTGGGGTGGGGTGGGGGTGGGGGGGGGGGGGAGGACCGACAGTACACTTCATTCGGTGCACTGCACCCCCTTTTATTACCTTTTACTATACCTCCGCTTGGGGCATGTTTCTCTTTCTCCCTTCTTACTTTCCACCCTCTTCCAACAATTGTTTCCTGGTGCAAACTGCGAGATTTCCTTTCAAAACTTTCTACTCTCATTTTTCCCTTCGGCGCTGAATGACCTCATTGGTCCCAGTGCTTGGCCTTTGACCTAGATGATATATTCCATTCTTAAGTCCACTAAAATTCTTAACTCTCCTTTAAACTAATAATCACAAATTAACATAAAGAATCTAAGTGCGCCTAACATAGGGCCTGAAGTACTTGGCATAAATATACAGAAATTCCAGTGAGGAAACTCAAAAGAGCAAAGGTGACAGCGACAAAATCTCTTCAGAAACAAAACTGACTCCCTCCATCAAATGAAGTGATCACGTCAAAGGGTTGACACCAACTGAAGAAGAAGTGGTAGGGGAGACGGCCCAAGTTTCCTGCAGCAGCTACTTTTATGTGTTGCTTCTCAAAAAGCTCACTGTTTGTCCTCTAGTCTGGCAACAGACGCTCTCGTATTTAGCGACGCTCGTCTTCGTGAGGACAAAAATTGGTGATGAATGATGACTTCAAGATGTCACATTCGTTAATGAAGTTAGTTCGATGACTTTGTTCCCTTTTTTCTTTCATTCTTATTTTTGTCTTAGTCAGTAAATTGAATTTAATAGAAAAAATTATTTTCGTCCGGTTTGGTGGTTATCAACAAACACATTCATCGAGCTACAAATATCCTTTAATATCCAGTTCGTTCTACCTCGGAATTAATATATTTTCATATATGTTAACCGAAGGGGAATTTTTTAGCTGATAACAATTTCGTCCTCTCGTGGGTTCGAACCAGAGCCCGGAGAGCTGAGGAGAAATCAGGACTCCAGTGACATTATCGACTCGGCCAACAGGTGATAAAACTTCATATATATATATATATATATATATATATATATATATATATATATATATATACATATATATATATATATATATATATATATATGATATATATATATATATATATATATATATATATATATATATATATCATATATATATATACATATACATATATCTTCCTGTTCCTCCTAGGAATACTTGGCAACGAACAGGAATTACGAATAAGAAAAAGAAAGAAAGAAGGAAGTGAAAACTCGAGAAAAGGGCGAATCCTCAACCACACAAAAAATGATGTTTTGCAATCACTTGAGCGAACGCGATCCAATACCTCAGCGTCGCATTGAAACCCCTGAAGGACACTGAAATTGAAAAACGTTTCCTGGGGAAACGTTTCCAACGCGATACATCGGCTTTACTCTTCAGAGCAATAGCGATATCAACGTTTATATCAGTGTCTCGGCGGGAGATTAATACAGAATGTCGAAAATGTCAAGATTATACTATCATACAAAATGTGGAAACTAATATCTAGGTATTTATGATTATGGCATGACAACAGCTTCATTTGGCTACTATTCAAATCAATCTATGGATGTTAATCTAGATCTAAAATTCTATTTAGTAATCTGCATGTAAATAGCTATTTATTTTGGATTTATATGAAAGCTTCATTTTTATCGCATTGTGTGCATGTGTTTGTTGGATTGTGGTAGTTAGAGAGAGAGAGAGAGAGAGATGAGAGAGAGAGAGAGCAGAGAGAGAGAGATACACATGCTGTCTTTAAGAAACGATCAACAATTCGCCTTCTGCTAGAAGATTATATGGAATTTTCATGCATCTTGCACTTAGAAATAAACATAAAGCTATCAATAAATTCCCTTCTCTCTCTCTCTCTCTCTCTCTCTCTTCTATATAATAATAAAAAAAAGGGTTGGCGCTTCATTTTATTTAAAACATCTCCCCAGACTGATGAAGAAATATTCACATATTTGAAGAGAATATTCTGGATAAACAATATTCTTCCTACGAACTGTTTATAAAAAAAAAAAAAAACAAAATAAATAATTGAAAAAAAAAAAAGAGGAAAAACTTATTAGTTTAGGCGCCCCTCAACCATGCTGAGTTCAGCGGCATTCAACTGAAGTGTGACAGGTCCGCGAATCACCCGAAAGCTCACTGAACACCAGGCCACACCCCCGCCCCTCCCCCCAATTGCAAATGGGGGCCAGTAACTTCAGAAGTCAAACATAAAATTAAGTATCACACGAAACCTTATTTTGAAACAGGAGAAACTCCTCTGGTGTCAAAATCACTTGTTCCATCATTGATATGACCCCCAACCGTAACCCCCAAAATGAGGGTCAATGAAATTAACCTGTAACATTTTTTTTATATTTCTTAGTGA
>NC_061105.1:42948943-42956443 GCF_015104395.2 Macrobrachium nipponense | reverse complement strand
AAAGAAGGCGCCAGAGATCAAACAGTCCTAGAATAAACAAAAGAAGGAGACGAGGTTGAAGGTAAACCAAAACAAAAAGGAAATATTAAGCACGTTCTTGATTTTGCCTGAGGGAAGACGTGATAAAAATGGTGCTCATTGAATCCATTCTCCTTAGACATTAAGAACCGTACAGTCCTTATTAAACGACAAGCAAAAATGTCGAAAAAACATTCAGAAAAAGTGTTCCAGAGAGCGCTGAAAGCCTGAGAACTTCGCACATCGACAGAAAGTGGATACTCACATCGCGAAATGAGTATCACGAACTAAATATAGATCTAACGGTACCTTGAAACAGAACCGAACGAAGATCGTCTAGCTAGTGTAGAGCCAGCTCCATTTTTGGAAATAAGAAAACGAAAATTTCTACCCATTTCGTCCTCACGAAAGAGATCCCGAGAAGCTGCCGGCATCCAGGCATGGAGATAAATGCAAGTCACAATGAATGATCTAAATTAATTTATGAGAGCAGAGGAAATATTGCTAGCTTCGCTCTCTCTACTTCTCTAAGTCAAAGAGTTTGCAAGGATGCACGGACAAGAAAAATGGTTTAAATTCTGGAGTGGGGAGAAGAACCAGTTGGACCGAATAATGCTGTCTCCCTCCCTCGACCTCACGTAGAAAAATAGATTCTGCCGCTTTCCGTCAACCGAGCAAATTTGATACAAACATATAAAACGTCTCCCATTGCAAAATCGTGCCGTGCGATATCACTCTTGCTAATCTTCCCCTTCAGTAATATTGCAGAATGTCATAAAATTTGAAAGTTGCGTTGAGAAATTCTTGCAAAATGGTCCGACATTATCGGAGCAAGAAGAATATTAAAATTTAAACCTTCTGAATTGTTGTGTTGTTTGCACTTTTGTATGTGTGTGTGTGTGTGTGTGTGTGTGTGTGTGTGTGTGTGTGTGTGTGTGGGGGGAAGGGGGAATTGGATTATTTCACGTTCGCTGTGGGGAATGAAATTTCATTTCATCATAAGGATTTAAAATGCTGCTGAGAGGAAATGACAGAAACGTAATAAGCATTACAGCCATCTGCAAACATGTTCATGTATATATACATGACCTTTGAACATTCTCTTTGCTACGTGAAATAATTCAATACAAATTATAACATTCAGATTTATTTTCGCAAAGAAAGGACATTCCATACATTCCTGTTTTTTTGGAATATTCCCTTTCAGCTGCAGTGGGAAAAAAATGTTTAAAAATCAAAGTATAAATCCTCTGCAACTGCAATAATGTAACTTTCGCCAATCATTTTCCTTAAACGTTCTGTTGATAACTTTGAGATTCAAGACCTATTTAAGCTTACCAAAAGAACATGTAGGAATAAGGGAAAACAGGATTCCTTTTTCCGAGTATCTTATTATTCTTTATAGAAAAGTCGTAATGTCTACATGGAATGTAGGACTAAAGAAGAAGAAATGGAAAGATAAGCAGAGGGAAAGTGATGGACCGATATCTTAGAAATGAATCTTCAAAACAACGGAGCGCGAAATAATCAAGTGAAACCCAAACCTTGGAAGGAAGGAAAGAAACGCAAACTCCCTAATGTTGTCAATGAAAAGACTCTTAAAAGGGTTATTCATTACGAACGATTGCGAACCGTAGTCTTACTGGAAACAGGCTCATTTCTGGTGGCACGGCACGGCTTTGCCCTAACGCTATTCAAATGCTATCTTCAAAAGTATTGAAGATGAACCAAAAATTCTTTCGGCAGATAAATTTAATCCAAAATAAGATTAATTTTTAAGAATCATAAATTTAAATTTAAATTATGTTTTAGTTATTGCATTTCTGGCGGCCCGGCACGGCACGGCACAACCCGGCTATTCATATGCTAATATCTTCGAAAGTATTGAAGATGAAAGAAAAATTCTTTCGGCAGATAAATCTTTACATCTTTAGATTTCATCCCATATAATATTTATTTTTAAAATGTCATAAATTCACATTTAAATGGTTTTAGTTATTGCATTTCTGGCAGCCCTATCTCTATTCAAAAACTAATATCTTCGAAAGTTTTGAAGATATAAGAAAATTTCTTTCGGCAGATAAAACCATGCATCTTTAAATTTCATCCCATATAAGATTTATTTCTAAAATATCATAAATTCACTTCTAAATGATGGTTTTATTATTGCAATATAATTTGTTCAAAATTGATGATTCCCGCACCAAATTCGATAGTTTTCTCGAATCCCAGGCTTAGTTAAACTAAGCGTTCTCACTTCCGCTATAAAGAATTATTTCGCATTGTATCGTTTGTCATATTATATTAATTCTATGATAGAAAGTAATACAGTAAAATTGTAATCCTTTACAAGCTTTTGTATAATAGCTTGAGGAGGAGGAGGAGGCAGGAGGAGGAGGAGGAGGAGGAGGAGGAGGAGGAGGAGGAGGAGTACTCATTTACAGGAGAGTATATCTGGAGGGTTCTAAGAGGTTTCGCGGTAACATTCGTGAAGTGAATCATATAACTTTTTATTTAAATTCACTTAAAAGAAGATACAGGTCTACTGTTATTTTTATGCCAGCTTAGTAATTTATACTTTAAATCTTTCTTACAATTTGTTGAGAAGCCAATATTCTTTTCATTTTTTTTCTTCACTGTAAAAGAGCTTTTTATCTCGGCTCAATTGAACACTGCACATTTTAATCGCTAAAACGTCGTAATTCAATACCAAATGTTGAAGAAAATTCCTCCATCTCTCTCTCTCTCTCTCTCTCTCTTTCTGTCCTTTATACCTAAACAACCAAAGTTTGTTTCACGAAGGGTTTACAGAACGCCTCACGAAGTTATAAAAAAAAAAAAAACGGAGGAAAACTCATTTAACTTCGGCTTCGAAGCGCTATTTGTCCCCCAGGCAACCAGAACCAGAAGCAAGAGAGACGTTGCGGGACTAATAAACTATGTCGCATCCATTCAGCCGACTCGACTGCACATTCCCGATCGACTGGAATCTCTTCTGTTTGTCTTTACTTTGTCTGTCTATCTGTCAGTTTATGACAGGTATGAATCTATGTAGGTTCGTGTTTCGTGCTATAGTATAGATAGAGTATAGTCAGATAGATACATAGGTAGATGATAGGTGGATAGCTTGCATAAGCAAGACAGAATGTCTGATCTTGGTTAATTAATGTTCGGTAAAACTGTGAGATGTCGTATTAACCAATTGCCATCAGCAAGTAAATAGATAAATAAGAATGAATAAATACTATCTAGTCTTTTGAACTTAAACTGGGTATTTATCAGAATCTTAAACATCCGAAGCAATAGAAATTATTAAATTAGATATTCTTGAATGATGTAGTGATACATTCGACCAGTATATATATATATATATATATATATATATATATATATATATATATATATATTATATATATATATATGTATATATATATATATATATATATATATTATATATATATATATATGCATATATATATATATATATATATATATATATATATATATATACTATATATATATATATTTTAATATATATATATATATATATTATATAAATATATATATTTCATATATATTATATATATATGTCGAGATCATATTAGTTGATTTAAAAAACATACTGACCTAAGGAAGCTATCAGGCAAATGACATTTTTCACAAAGAAACTCTTACTACATCATGGAAAACAGCTTCATTAGCAAAGTTCCAATCTATTTCAATTCTAAGACATTTGTTCAATCTGCAAAGCTTCTCATTTGAGCGAGACGCAGCAAAGAATCCCAGAGGAGGAAAACAGGTCATTGCACCCCTGACACCTATCCCTGGCAATTAGGTCACTGGCACAAGAGAGATGTCATTTGTCTCATTAAAGCGAGAACTTTTTTCCCTGAGGAAGCAACTTCGTTTCTTCCTTCCTTTGGAAACGAGAAACGTTTCTCATAAACGTCTGGACTGACATTCACGAAATTACGTTCGTTTATTAAGGCAGGAGACGAAAGTTGTGAATGTAAAGTTAAACTCCACAACCCCCCTGAACATAACACCTTAGAGTCCCAGGTTATTTGGTATACTAAATTGGATTTTTATTTATTTATTTATTTATTATTTATTTATTTATTTATTTGTTTATTTATTTATGTATTTACTATTTATTCATTTATCTTTTATACAAAGAGAAACTCTGACGTAAATCGAGTTTCTTCAAATTAAAAGTCAAGTCAAAGCAGATACGTATTGCAAGATTAACAGTTTCTTTTAAGGGAAATTGTATCTTTTCTGTAATTGCTTGTAGGTTGGTAAATTTTCTTGTTACTATACTTAAATTGGTAAATTTTCTTGTTACTATACTATACGACGGAACTTGAGTAACATCGAGAAAAGTCAGTGTTATGTAAAAAAAAAATAATAAAATAAAAAAGAGGAAAAATCAGTGTTACGTTAAAAAAAAAGAGTAAAAATACAATAAAGTATCTTCAGTAAGCCTGTCCGTCTGTCTCTGAAACATGAGCATCCCAAAACGCTCTATCAAGAAGGAAAAATAAAATCCTTTCAATTATCAATTTAAACTTGTAGGGGGAACACAAAACATAAGCCTAATACTCCTCAAGTACGTAACGAAGCGACCGAGTAATTGGAAGTGGTCACCGATCCGGCTGCAAGAGGAATCATTTGGACTAAATAGTCAAAGAGTTTTAACGATCACAAGACCACATCGGCTTTCAGCAATATAAGTGGTTGAACGATACACACACATACACACACAAACAAACACACACACACCACACACACACACACACATATATATATTATATATATATATGTGTGTGTGTGTGTGTGTGTGTGTGTGTGTGTGTGTGTGTGTTGTGGTGTGTGTGCGTGCGTGCATATATATTATATATGAATGAAATATATATATATATATATATATATATATATATATATATATATATATATATATATATTATATAAGTGCCTGCATGTGAGTGCGTTTCTACGCGTCTGTATGCGTTCGTTGGCGCGAAGGAGGAAAAGAGGAATAATTATAAGATAAAAGCAACAGAAAATATTCTTCTTGTCTCTACGATATTAGCAGACGAACAGAAGAGAGAGAGAGAGAGAGAGAGAGAGAGAGAGAGAGAGAGAGAGAGAGAGAGAGAGAGAGAGAAGAATTTCAGCCTAGACGAATTAATTTTTCTCAATTTTCCTTGTCTACATTACTCGGCCATTTGAAGTCATAAGTTAATTCCCAATGATCTGATAACTTCATATGGAAGATCATCTTAGCGAACCCAAGGAAGTATTAATCTCAAGGGTGACTTTCAAGATCTCAGCGGAGCCTTCAACTTGGCACTTGAACACATTTAAGAATATCACATTTTTCGCGTTATTAGCATTCGGCAAAATTCCTATCTTAGTGATGTAAGATTATTTTGATTTTCTGTCTGTGGTTTCTTAGTGTTAATTTCAAATGCTACTGTGCAGCTAAGTCTTTTTTGATTTTATTTAATATTTATGGAAATGAACGAAACTATTTTTTTTTACAGAGAGAGAGAGAGAGAGAGAGAGAGCGAGAGAGGGAGAGAGAGAGAGAGAGACAGAGAGAGAGATATATAATTGCATTGCTACAAATCAGTTTTTCCTTTTCAAAGTCAACAGAATATTTGATTGCTCGTTTCCAATTTGGCAGACGAAGACTTTCAGTATTACAAATGCCTACTAAGTCTGGAGCTCCAAGTTTGCTACTTTTAGCGATTGTTTAAGATTCCAGCCACCCCCCCTATTATCCACCACAGAAGGACACACTTTTAGAAACACACACAATCATATATGGGACTTTTAATCTACTTTGAACATTACATAATTTATTTATGTTCTTGGTAATTCATTTATATATTATTTGATTTAATTAACTATTATTTTATGATTATACTTCTTTCTTTACTTCCTTTTCAGTAATGTTACTATCTACATTCACGTGGCAAAGGTATATACTTTGTTGAAACAAATCAAAGATCATTCTGTTGCGATCAAGCAATTAACATCTAACAGGGGCAACTTTCTTTGACATGATATTGGAAGTAATCCATCAAATTAAGTTGATATATCATTGTCTGACGCGAATGCAGCATCCATTTATTTCAGTTGAGATTAAGGACGAAAGAGCCTTATAGCCCTCCAACCAAGCTATTTGCAATGCATGTAATGTCCACTCCTCTTCGAGGTACAGACTCTCTCTCTCTCTCTCTCTCTCTCTCTCTCTCTCTCTCTCTCTCTCTGTCAAGCTATAATCAATGCATGTAATGTCCTTGAAAATAATTATTTATCTTCAAGTATACTCTCTCTCTCTCTCTCTCTCTCTTTCTCTCTCTCTCTCTCTCTCTCTCTCTCTCTCTCTCTCTCTCAAGGAAAAATATGAGAAATATAGTAACTCAGAATGTGAACTAATAGCGGTAGAATTTGAATCTGAAAAATTAATGAACATAGTAATATATAGACCTCTAATACTAAAGAGTTTGACTTAATAATAGAAAAATTGGATGATATATGTAGAAATCACACAAGGACTGGACTATTCTCCTATCTGGAGACTTCAACTTTCCTTTCGTAGACTGGAAAGAACGAATAGGAGATTGTGGTTGTACATATACATATAAGAGAGAGTAATAGTAGTGCAGAAGAGAGGCAATTCGAAACAAAAAAGCTATTAGATATGCTACTAGAATACAACATTCAACAAATAAATCACCTGCCAACAAGAAAGGAAAATACTTTAGACCTAGTATTTGTGAACGAGATGAATTATGTTAAAGAAATAATAGTTTATAATGCGAGTATTTCAGACCATAATGTCATAGAATTAACATTCCATTCCAAAGCAAGTGAAAACAGAGATAAGCAAGAAATGAAAAAGTGGGAAGGATATGGAAAATACAACTTCTACAGTAAAAATATAAAATGGTCAGAAATAAATGAAGAATTAAACAAAGATTGGGATAACATTTTTCGTAAGTGATGACATAAGGGTAAATACGGAGATATTATATAAAATATTAGAGCAAATAGTGGATAAAATATATACCGAAGAGAAAAGTAAACATCAATCATGCATACCAAGAGACAGAAGGATCTTGTTCCAGAAAATCAGAAAGTGGAAAAAAGGTCTTGCAAAAGAAAAAAATGCATGGAAAGTTATAGAACTAAAAAGTAAGATAGAAAATGCAGAACAAACAGATCTTATACCAATCAAAAGAAAATGAAAAACGGGACTTGGAAGGAAAAAACCCTAATAAATATCAAGCAAAACCCCAAACTATTATACTCATACGCCAAAAAGATGAATAAAAGAAGAATAGAAATAGGCCCTCTAAGAATTGAAGGGAGATTAACGAATGAAAAAAAGGAAATTTGCAACATATTGGCAAAACGATATAAGAGAGAATTCACCCCTAGAATACATAATGAAGATAATGATATAGAAGT
>NC_061105.1:42932618-42942618 GCF_015104395.2 Macrobrachium nipponense | reverse complement strand
CATCTTCAACATCGTGATGGATGTAATGACCAGGGATGTTAGAGAAACAGTGCCATGGTGCATATTATACGCGGATGACATTGTGTTGTGTTCAGAGGGGAAGGAGGAGTTGGAGGGGAGGTTGGAGAGGTGGAGAGCAGCACTTGAGGGAAGAGAGGAATGAGAATAAGCAGATCAAAAACCGAATAATGGTGTCTAGTATTACTGAGGACTGGTGGAAGTACATAAGATTGGGTGGGGAAGAAATAAAGAAAGTACAGAAGTTCAAGTACTTAGGGGTCCAGTATTGGAGGGGATAGTGGAAGCATGGACCAAGAGGTGAGACACGAATTCAGGCAGGATGGAATAACTGGAGGTCTGCATCAGGGGTACTCTGTGACAAGAAGGTCCCTCTGAAATTGAAAGGAAAGTTCCATAGGACGGTGGTCAGACCAGCAATGTTATATGGAACAGAAACGGCAAGTATGAGGAAAACAGAGGAGAAGAAGATGGATGTAGCAGAAATGAGAATGTGAGATGGATGTCGAGTAACAAGGGAGATAGGATTAAAGAAAGTATATAAGAGGATCAACAAAGGTAGCTGAAATATCGAAGAAAATACAGGAAGGAAGGCTTCGATGGTATGGACACCTGTTACGAAGGGAGGAACGTCATGTTGGAAGACATACGATGGAAATGGAAGTGCGGGGTAGAAGGAAGAAGGGAAGACCAAGAAAGAGATAGCGTGATTGTGTAAGGGAAGATATGGAATTGAAAGGTATAAATGAGAACGAGGCACAAGACAGAAATCGATGGAGACGACTCATTCGTAATGGCGACCCCATATAAAAATGGGTTTAAGCTAGGAAGAAGAAGAAATGGAGAAATTGGATAACGGACGGCCCTTTGCTCAGTTTTAGAAATGTAAAATATCATCACTATCACAAACAATACGATAATCCTTTGAGATATGCTCCTGGATGTCATTACAAAAATGAATAAAAAGTCGCCGATCTTATCCACAACTTCATTTCGGAGTCTTTCGTTTTCAGCTCGGGTCTCTGCTGAAGCAGTTGTAATTCTGGGTGCTGACGGGACCTGCTTTAAGCATGACTTTGAAACTCCAGGGAAAATGGATGGTGGATGACTTGGTCTTTTCCCTCCTTTAACTGTAATCCATTCACAGTCAAAATGATGAGCACAGGCATAGATCTGCTTCAGCTGTAGCAACTGGAACGCTCATTTGGCATAGCATCGATCCAACGGTTTCGCTCCACTTCATCAGTTGGAAATGATACTACTTTGGTGTATGGTTCATCCCTGTAATTTCCTCGACATCCGTACCATTACACTTCTTAGGCATTGTGCATTGTTAGTAGAAACCCCTGAAACAAAATTAAATAAATTATATCAATTATGGTCTAAGACAGTTTTGGCAATAAGTTTATCCAATATGTTGCTAGATTACATTCCTTTTTTTTCGACTAAAACTAAACTTAAATAGGGCCCATTTTATGACTAACATACGGCACTAAAGTGAATAAATGTAAAAAATTTTGCATACATTCAAATCATTGTTTACATACATTCAAATAATTGTTTTACATACATACAAATCATTGTTTACATACAGTGAACATATTACGTCATAAAATAGTGGGACGCAAGTTTCGCAACCCGAGAGTGCAAGATACTAGTCCTTCTATTTAAGGGGTCTATGATATATATATATATATATATAATATATATATATATATATATATATATATATATATATATATATATATATATACATACAAAAGAAAGCCTCCTTTCTTCCTCTCATGTACACACACACTCCCACATAAACTATATCACTCGCGCACACACGCATGCACACGCATATATACACCCAACAATAAAATAAAAATTCCACACCTGCACAGGATTAAGACGGTGACTCAGACCCTCTGAAAACTAACCCTTTTGCATTTACTTACCCACACAACCTTAGCCAATCCCTGATTAACGTCCAACAAATTACATCCCCCAAGGACACAGGTGTTTACGCAATCCCCATGCCAGGACTGTGACCAATCTTACATCGGATTTACAGGAAAATCACTTCCCCAGAGACTAATACAACACAAAAACGGTCAGTAAGGTATGGCAAACAGAACTCAACTATTTTCAACCATATAAATGAACATAACCATAGAATAAACTGGAATTTGTCACGTATAATTTATAGCAGACACTGCCGCTACAAGAGTCAAATGATTGAATCGGCCCTTAATTAACAAAGAGAGTCAGGTAATGGAACATCTCAAAGGAGCATGGGATTCAGATGTGATCGACAAGATTTTCATTCAACCAACGCTTCAGAAGATTAAAGGATGATTATCAGCGGGAGTGACCTAAATTGGCTTACCTATGGATAGATCTCTTGGTATAAATACCACCTTTCTGTAATGTGCTCATTATATACCTGAAGAGGGAGACATCATCCTCTGGAATATAGTATTTTTCTCTCTATATTTTGGTGTTTTTATGGGCTTCTTTTATTATGATGGAATTTGTTGTAACAGAACATTTTTACCAGTCATATATATACATATATATATATATATATATATATATATATATATATATATATATATATATTATATATATATAATATATGTATATATATATATATATATATATATATATATATATATATATGTATATATATATATATATATATATATATATATATATATATATATATATATATATATATATATATATATATATATATATATATATATATATATATATTTGAAAGGCCAATTAAAACTTGAGACATATCCTGTTTTAACATAAGAATTTATTTACATATATACGTGTGTATGTGTGTGAGCTCGCATGTGTATGATTGTAGATATATATGTGTTGTAAGGAAAAAATAATTAGACATTAAATAACAAATAAATTTTTAAAAAAGAGACTGAAAACACATGCCACCTACTCCCAAAAGTACATAGAGGCAAAACAAAAACCCTGAGAGGAAATTCCACAGCAAGGCGGGAGAGGGATGTCAGTGCTTGTTTAAAACGATTTTATTATGACTCAACACTGTTATTATAAAAATCTATTACGCAATGCCGGTAGGAAATCTGATTCACTTTTCAATATAATACATACCAATGCAGTTGATGCATTTCTACTTAGAAGGAGATTATAATGGTACCAAAAACAAACTTTAGAATTATTTAATAATTATATTATAGAACAGAAAATAAAGCTTTGAGTAAACTTGAGTGAACTTTATTATTTTTATTTAAAGTAATTACAATGCTAGCAGCCGTAGTACTCATTATATAAACACATTATTACCCAAATAGTTCCAAACAAAGGCCTAACTTCATAAAAAAATAGAAAAAATATCACAATACAGACTCAGCTAAGAGAACACTGTGAGTGCATATTTGGGATCGCAAGACTATTCCAGAGACAATATTGCTCATCACCTCAAGTGTCACTCGAAATCGCCTCGAGGAAGACTCAGAAGCAGATGAGAGAAAGGAACAGAAGCCCTTGAGGCGTTGCTTGTGTCTGGCAACACAGGGACGTCTCGTTCGGAGGACCTTTGGTAAGTTGCTGGGGACTTCTTTTCATTCATGAGGGGTTTTTGTTGCTAGGAGCTGTGCCTTGAAGGAGTCATGGGATTTATATATATAATGTGTGTGTATGCATAATACATATGTTAAGGTACACTGAAATCGTACTGTAACATCATGAAAGTGCTTGGTATCTTTATCTTTTAAGTCATTAATGTGGCTTCTACTCTCTCTCTCTCTCTCTCTCTCTCTCTCTCTCTCTCTCTCTCTCTCTCTTCTTATTTGTATATACTATAAATACCTACAAAGACATACATTCACGTGTTCGTGCATTATTCTTAATTTATTTTATCCACGTGCTTTTTTAAGAAGTTTCTACACATGAATATTAGAATTTACTAAGTCAAGTTTTCTACTAAACTACTTCTTCTTTCTCTACAAACTTGTCCCTATTTGGGGTCGCTGTAATGGTTCTTCAACACATTCTTCCATCTCCTTCGGTCCAGCGCATCCTCCTCGCTCAGTTTCAACTCCCTCATATCTTTCTTTACACAGTCAATCCATCGTAATTTTGGTCTACCTAACCTTCTCCCACCTGGTAGTCCCATCTACATCACCTTCCTTATTGGGTGGTCTTCCTCTCGTCTCTTTAGATGTCCAGACCATCTCAGTCTACTTTCCCTCTACTGGACATTCTCTTATTTTTTGAAGAGAAATCAACATGAACATGACAAGTAACCATGTTTATTAAAGATCCACCTCTCGATTCATAGGTCTCACGCTGAACCAAAAAAATGCATATATCTACATGTGAATTAAACAGCCCAACTCATATCCCTCTGCTTTATAGTAACATTACCTTGCTCATTATGCACTCGGGTAATGAACTCGAAAGCCATCCACTACTAAATGCAATTTCATATCATGGACAGGACTATGATGCAGTTTAACAGGTAAAGCTCTCTCTCTCTCATATATATATATTATATATATATATATATATATATATATATATATATTATATATATATATATATATATATATATATACATTATATATATATATATAATATATATATATATATATATATATAGATATATATATATATCTCAAATCCACTTCCGTAGGGGAGTTAGTACCGACAGTGCGCTTCATACG
Organism: Macrobrachium nipponense; assembly: GCF_015104395.2. Classification (NCBI taxonomy): domain Eukaryota; kingdom Metazoa; phylum Arthropoda; class Malacostraca; order Decapoda; family Palaemonidae; genus Macrobrachium; species Macrobrachium nipponense. Next base: position 42,937,900 of record NC_061105.1, on the reverse strand, counting down.
GTACACTCTATGTATTACCTAAGGATCTTTGCAGCGTCCCCTCGGCCCCTAGCTGCACCCCCTATCATTCCTTTTACTACACCTCCATTCATTTTCTCTTTCTTCCTTCTTACTTTCCACCCTCTTCAGAACAATTGTTTCCTAGTGCAACTGCGAGGTTTTCCTTTTAAAACTTTCTACTCTCATTTTTTTTCCTTCAGCGCTGATGACTCACACATTAATATAAAGAATCTAAGTGAGCCTTACATAGGGCCTGAAGTACCTGGCATAAATATAACAGAAATTCCAGTGAGGAAACTCAAAAGAGCAAAGGTGACGGCGACAAAATCTCTTCAGAAACAAAACTGATTCCCTCCATCAAATGAAGAGACCACGCCAAAGGGTTGACACCAACTGAAGAAGAAGTGGGGAGAGAAACGGCCTAGTTTCTGGCAGCAGCTACTTTCAGTATTGCTTCTCAAAAAGCTCACTGTTTGTCCTCTAGCCTGGTAACAGCCGCTCTCGTATTTGGCGACGCTGGTCTTCGTGAGGACAAAAATTGGTGATGAATGATGACTTGAAGATATCACATTCGTTAATGAAGTTAGTTCGGTGACTGTTCCCTTTTTTCAATTTTTATTTTTGTCTTAGTCAGTAAATTGAATTTAATAGGAAAATTATTTTCGTCCGGTTAGTTATCAACAAACACATTCTCTCTCTCTTGCTCACGCACACAAATAAGCACATACACATGAATATATCGGTGTGTACTTATGTGTATTATGTGTGTGTTTGCCTGTGTGCGCGCGTACACGGTCAAATAAACGAGTATAAAAATAGCATTAGACGTTATTTAGGCTAGAGATACTGACATTTTTCAGCGAACAAAGAACACAACTGAACATTTTCAATTCGGATTCCAAACCATACTTGTTTTCCAATGATTCAGTTCCATTCAAAAGAAAAATCCATAAGGCACTGAGGTTAGGTTAGTGGTCTACAGGTGTCCCTTAGGTCATTCTAGTACTATATGCAACGTAATAGTTCCTAAAGCAGGCCCTTTGCCAAAGCAACAAATGTGACATACTTTCTCACTGAACCAAAGGTTCGTTCACGCCATTCTCAGTATGAAAGTCTTAAGTGGTACAGCCACGGCTGTCTCTGACCGGGAATTGCATCTCTCATTTACGTTTAATTGGCCATCGAAAATAGCCAGGCAACTGGACCAGGTGACTCTTGTTTCCGGCAACCAGCGGAATTTGGAACTCTACTCCTAAAGTAGCCCTCAGGTTGTTGACTCATATAACATTCCCTCTTTTAAGTGGCGGAAGTCTATCATGTCCATAAGTCGTTTCACCTCATTTTATTTTACGGATCTCAGACGCAGCGACGTATGGTAATGCCACTCCCGTCGGCCTTCACTTTAAGAGACCCTAAATTAATGATCCACAAGACCCCCCAAGGTTGTCTGTTTCTGGATCTCATTTGGTTGAAGACCGGAGATAATCCACGACTTCGTTAACATGTCATTATCAGGGACTTAATAGTCCATCCCTCCCACAGCTGATGGAGAAGCCGCCTGACTGTTTCAGTTCACATTCTCAGGGGAGAGAGAGAGAGAGAGAGAGAGAGAGAGAGAGAGGTCCCATCATGTATATATATATATATATATATATATATATATATATATATATATATATATATATATATATATATTCATCGAGCTACAAATGTCCTTTAAATATTCAGTTCGCTCTACCTCGGAATAATATATTTTCATATATAACCGGAGGGGAATTTTTGAACTAATAATAATTTCGTCCTCTCGTGGGGTTCGAACCAGCACCCGAGAGCTGAGGAGAAATCAAGACTCCAGTGATATTACCGTTTCTCGGCCAACAAGTGATAAAATTCATATATATATATATATTTATATATATATATATATATATATATATATATTATATATATATATATATATATATATACAATGAAGGTAGGTGAAGCACACCAAACGGTCAAGGAACTCATATTTATTAAGTTGCAACGTTTCGAAGCCAACCAGCAGGCCTCATTTTCAAGCTAAAAAGTAACAATATCTAATTAGTATAATAAAATTAAGCTACAATATTAAAATACACAATGTAAAGTACAATAAAACAATCACAGTTAAAAACACAATAAGGACCAACCGTGAGTGTGAAGACAGAGGAAGGACTAACAACAAAAAAACGTAAGCAGTTCACGAGAGGTAAAGAGGTGTAGACGTGGCATGGGTGTTCAGTGAGGGGACGCAGTTTTTTAATAAACAAAGATTCATTAATTGTTAAAACCTTGTGATTGGAAGCTCTGCCCAAAACCTGAAAGTCCTTGTACTGGATCGAATACCTACATTTATCGGTATGATCCCTTATGTTGGAAAATTCTCTTGATTTTAAGATAAATGCCTTATTAACCATGCTTCACCGAGCCTTTGCTTTGTCTTTTAGTTGGCAAATCTTTTCACAATGAAGTCACGCTCTTGCAAAAATATTTTAACAGCAACTGCTTTCCCACCCAGTTGTTCTTTAAGCATGTCTCCAAATTTTTAAATAAAATAATATTTTTGTTCCACGTCATCCTACTCCTCACGTTCCTAAATTACCGTTCTATGCTAGCCTTCCTTTTATTCACAATACAACTTTATATAAGGAACTCCACGCTTTAATGTCTGGTCATCTCCCTGCCATGAAAATCAAAATTATACCTACAAACCCACTGAATATCGGTTAGCCTTTCAACTTCAAGGACCGTTGTTTGGATCCATTGATGACCTCATGTGTCATTTACAAGTTTACTTGTCCTCGATGTAATCGAGGAACCTGTATTGGATCGACACAAAGGTTACTTAAGGTCCGAATCGACAGTCATAGAGCTATCAGCTATAGAAACTGGCACTAAGCTTTCGAATCCCGAATTTTCCAACATAAGGGATCATACCGATAAAAGTAGGTATTCGATCCAGTACAAGGACTTTCAGGTTTTGGGCAGAGCTTCCAATCACAAGGTTTTAAACAATTAATGAATCTTTGTTTATTAAAAAAACTGGTCCCCTCACTGAAAACACCCATGCACGTCTACACCTCTTTACCTCTCGTGAACTGCTTACGTTTTTTGTTAGTCCTTCCTCTGTCTTCACACTCAACGGGTTGGTCCTTATTTTTTTCTATTGTTTTTATGTTTTTAACTAAGTGAATGTATGTACTTTTACAAGTGTATTTAATATTGTAGCTTAATTTTATTGTACTAATAGATATTGTTACTTTTTTAGCTTGAAAATGAGGCCTGCTGGTTGGCTTCGAAACGTTGCAACTTAATAAATATGAGTTCCTTGACCTGTTGGTGTGCTTCCCCTACCTTCATTGTATAGTTGGGTTTAGAGAAATCTCCGCCTGTAATATATATATATATATATATATATATATATATATATATATATATATATATATATATATATATATATATATATATATACATATATCTTCCTGTTCTCCTAGGAATACTTGGCAACGAACAGGAATTACGAATAAGAAAAAGAAAGAAAGAAGGAAGTGAAAACTCGAGAGAAGGGCGAATCCTCAACTACACGAAGAATGAGGATGTTTTGCAATCACTTGAGCGAAGGCGATCCAATACCTCAGCGTCGCATTGAAACCCCTGAAGGACACTGAAATTGAAAAACGTCTCCTGGGGAAACGTTTCCAACGCGATATATCGCCTTTACTCTTCAGAGCAATAGCGATATCAACGTTTATATCAGTGTCTCGGTGGGAGATTAATACAGAATGTCGAAATATCCAGATTATACTATTATACAAAAAGTGGAAACTAAATATCTGGTATTTATGGCATGACAACAGCTTCATTTGGGCTACTATTCAAAATCAATCTATGGATGTTAATCTAGAAGTAAAATTCTATTTAGTAATCTGCATGTAAATAGCTATTTATTTTGGATTTATATGAAAGCTTCATTTTTATCGGATTGTGTGCATGTGTTTGTTGGAGTTGGTAGAGAGAGAGAGAGAGAGAGAGAGAGAGAGAGAGAGAGAGACGAGAGAGAGAGAATTAACACAAATTCTGTTTCGGAAGTTGGACGACAGACAATTCCTATCACTTTTCTATAAAGTAGATAAATGGATTCCACATCCAAAAGGAATTAGGTTTCGTGGCCATAAATTCCACTTGTCGTCAGTTCAGTCAGAAGGAAAACGATCAACAATTCGCCTTCTGCTAGAAGATTATATGGAATTTTCATGCATCTTGCACTTAGAAATAAACATAAAGCTATCAATAAATTCTCTCTCTCTCTCTCTCTCTCTCTCTCTCTCTCTCTCTCTCTCTCACTGACTGATGTCTGTCTCTTCTATATAATAAAAAAAAGTGTTAGCGCTTCATTTCATTTAAAACATCTCCCCAAGAGTTGATGAAGAAATATTCACATATTTGAAGAGAATATCCTGGATAACAATATTCTTCCTACGAACTGTTTATTAAAATAAAAAAAAAAAAAAAAAAAAAAAACAGGAAAAACGGCTGAGTTCAGGCGGCATTCAGCTGAAGTGTGACAGGTCTTCGAATCACCCGAAAGCTCACTGAACACCAGGCCACCCCCCCCGCCCTCTCCCCAATTGCAAATGGGGGCCAGTAACTTCAGAAGTCAACATAAATTTAAGTATCACACGAAACCTCATTTTGAAACAGGAGAAAATCCTCTGGTGTCAAAATCACTTGTTCCATCATTGAATATGACCCCCACCGTAACCCCAAAATGAGGGTCACAGAAATTAACCTGTAACATTTTTTTTTTAATTCTTAGTGAAGGAAACGTTAAGTCGTTCACGTGAGTCTCTCTTTGAAGAAAGATCATAGAAGAAAACTTTTGCGAAGTCTTTCTTGGTCGTTACCGTAATTTAATGTTGAGAAGACCATCCCTTTGAAAGAATGAGGTTTCATGGGAGATTATAGGATACTTCGGGATAAAAATGGGGTGGGGTAGTTTTAGAAGAATAAAAGATATTGGAGTGCAGTGATTCAACCTTTCATTAACCCGCCCCCCATGAAAGGACATACAAGAATTATGCTCATTACGATATTTAAGAGATATTGAAAGTAGATATCAGTGGAAGTTGTATGGAAAGATAGTTATTTCGGTAAAAAGGGCATAATGAATTTAATGTCCCCGAAGAAGGGACAGTCTTACTGATGTGAAGGCATCATTTTCGTTCTAATTGCTGTCCAGTTATCTCGCAAATTTCCTCTTC
>NC_061105.1:42925118-42927618 GCF_015104395.2 Macrobrachium nipponense | reverse complement strand
AACTAGACTCCATAAAAACCACCAGTGTTATTTAAGCCTCCAAGCAATAACTTTCACAGCTGTGTGTTAGTTGTCCATCTTGTGTTTCGTTCACCGCCGATTGATAACGAGAAAGGGAACCATTAACAGAATAATGACACTGATCATAGATCAGTCAAACCTCGATTCTAACTAAAGAACAGGAACAGCAAAATTACCAAGAGAAGAAAGTGCAGTTGCTTCCTGTCTCAATTGCTTCCAGATAACAAAGGCATTGAAATCCAGGCACGTCTTGTTATCTCGGCACTTTTGCGCTCCTCAAATTAGGTTCTTGGGATCCAGACGCTCATTTAAAGTCGCAGATCATTTAAAGAAGAGTTCGCGAAAGAACTCGTTGAATGGCTTTCTAATTTGCATTTTGGCCAAATGTTTTAAGTAGGATATAGAGGCCATTTTTTTCAAAGTGTAAAAGTGCATAGGTAAACGGAATTGATATGAATTAAAATATTAATCTCTCTCTCTCTCTCTCTCTCTCTCTCTCTCTCTCTCTCTTCTCTCTCTCTCTCTCTCTCTCTCTCTAGATAATAGCATCTTATAGAGGAATTTCATTACAGCTAAACCAAACAATCTTTATCTATCTACTTGTTAGGTAACGAACAAATTTTTCAGTCTCTAAGTATTTGGAAAGATAAAATTTTCCCAGAAAAATACAAGAAAAAATCCAAATGATATAATTATACGAGAAGAAAGTGTGACATAATACTTTAATGTCATGGTTATGAGTTTTCAAAGATCAATCTTAGTCAATTGATTAAATGGAAAAGTAACAAAACGGTAATAAATAATCCCTGAAAAACAAAACCATGAATGCCCAGAAACAATGAATTCAGAGGAATGAATGAATGAATGACAAACATTTCATCATAATCACCGTCAGATGGACAATCCGAATCCTGAAAGTGATGATAAAATGGGGGCCCTATCAATTAGGGTGAATATAATGAAACAGTGGTTTTTTGTGCTGTACTCTAAAACATCACGTGATCCATCTAAAACTTCTGATCGATTTTTTTATGTTTTTGTTTATATCAGCATCTTACCGCCCGTTTTTGAACTTTTGTATGTAACATTATAGTCCAATTGCTTTGAGCTTTTCCTCCTGTTACACTTTTCAAACCTTCAACAGTCAATTTTCATTTCAGCTCTGAATGACCTCATAGGTCCCAGTGCTTGGCCTTTGGCCTAAATTCTATATTCAACTCAATCAACTCATTATCTACGGGCACCAAATTTCCCAAGTTCAATATACTACAGTAATTTACTTATTTTTATCCTAAATTTCTTTCTCAGTTTTTTCTTACAAGCAAAATTAAAATCTAATTTTCTGGAATCTAACCTTTAAAAAAAGAAGAATAATGGGCATCTAAGTTATTTCTGACATGCAAATTAAAATTTAATTATCCAGAATCTAACTTTAAAAAAAAAGGTGAAGAATAATGATGCCAGAGATGCCAGAGACAGGGAGAGCAGCAACCAAGACCTCATGGAACTCGGACCGATTCTAAAACCTGGGTCATGTTTTGGAATAAAAATTTCGGTGAAAATGACAGGTTTTGAGAAGTCCCCGTTTTCGCACGGTTTGAGGGACGATGATTTATCGCGGGGTTTTTGCTCTCAAAAACCAAAATGAGAGAGAGAGAGAGAGAGAGAGAGAGAGAGAGAGAGAGAGAGAGAGAGTTGAGAGAAGAGAGAGAGAGAGAATCATACATAAATCGTAATGCACAGAATTATCTCTCAATTTTATAACTCCTAATGTTAGGATGACACGGCAGACAGAAAGAGTATATATGAAAATCAATCCAATATACGAATCAATCACAATTTTAGTGATTCTCAATTCCCCGAGAGAGATGAATCGACTCAGAATTACTCCAGAAACAGCCGCCCTCGCCCACGAATGATCCCCGGAAGGCGTTCGGGCGAGGGCCGGGAAGGGTGTTGATGAATGCCTCTAATAATCAGCCTTTGTACGTCCCCTGTGGAAGGACTTAATTATTGGCAATGACGATCACCTTTTATTCTCTTATTTGGTGTTTTTTACGATGGAGATCTCCTCCAGGAAAGAGCTCCACTCGAAGTCAGATCCTTGAAAAAACGCATGAAGCAGAAGGTATTCAAAAATAAGGCGAAGAAAATTCTGGGGAAAAAAAAGGGTCAAAACTTTTTCAAACTGCCAAAAACAATTAAATCCAAAGAAAGTTGTTGCAGTAAGTTTGACGCAAAGTTATCCAAAGACTTGACAGCTGAGCCGAGGCCAACAAGACAGAAACGGAAGAAATTCGCGTTTTCTTTAGCTGGAATTCCCAATGGAAGGTAGTTCCTCGTGTTGACGACCAGGCCATATATAATACATTATCCGTATTTTCTTACGTTCTTTGTATTATGGCAAATTCAATTCAAACCCCTCATATACATAAATCTCCTTAATTTGTTTGTTTTCCAACAAAGACAGAAAACCTCA
>NC_061105.1:42912618-42920118 GCF_015104395.2 Macrobrachium nipponense | reverse complement strand
ACTTTCCACCCTCTTCCAACAATTGTTTCCTGGTGCAACTGCGAGATTTTCCTTTCAAAACTTTCTACTCTCCTTTTTCCTTGCAGCGCTGAATGACCTCATAGATCCCAGTCCTTGGGCTTTGGCCTAAATGATATATTCCATTTTCAAGTCCACTAAAATTCTTAACTCTTCGTTGAACAAATAATCACAAATCAATATGAGGAATCTAAGTGAGCCTTACATAGGGCCTGAAGTACCTGGCATAAATATAACAGAAATTCCAGTGAGGAAAACTCAAAGGAAAGACCCAGGTGACGGCGACAAAAATCTCTTCAGGAACAAAACTGACTCCTTCCATCAAATGAAGTGATGACGTCAAAGTGTTGACACCAACTGAAGAAGAAGAAGTGGGGAGAGAAATGGTCCAAGTTTCCTGCAGCAGCTACTGTCAGTATTCCTTCTCAAAAAGCTCACTGTTTGTCCTCTAGTCTGGCAACAGACGCTCTCGTATTTAGCGACGCTCGTCTTCGTGAGGACAAAAATTGGTGATGAATGATGACTTCAAGATGTCACATTCGTTAATGAAGTTAGTTCGGTGACTTTGTTCCCCCTCCACCACCCCCCCCCACCCCCCCCTTTTTTTTTGTCTTAGTAAATTGAACTTAATAGAAAAAGAAAAATTATTTTCGTTATGTTGGTTGATTAACAAACACACTCTCTCTCTTTCTCATGCACACAAATACGTAAGCACATACATATAAATATATCTGCTGCGTATGTTTATGTGTGTTTTGTGTGTGTTTGCTTCTGCGCGTGCGTACGCGCCCAAATAAACGAGTACAAAAAATAGCATTGGACGTTATTTAAGCTAGAGATACTGACATTTTCAGCAAACTAACAAAGACAGCTGAACATTTTCAACTCGGATTCCAAACCATACTTGTTTTCCAATGATTCAGCTCCATTCAAAAGGAATATTCATAAGGCACTGAGGTTAGGTTAGTGGTCTGCTGGTGTCCTACAGGTGTCCCTTAGGTCATTCTAGTACTTTATGCAACGTAATAGATCCCAAAAGCAGGTCCTTTGCCAAAGTAACAAATGTCACATACTTCCTCACAGAGCCAAAGGTTTCGTTTACGTCATTCTCAGTATGCAAGTCTTAAGTGGTACAGCCACGGCTGTCTCTGACCGGGAATTGCATCTCTCATTTACGTTTAACTGGCCGTCGAAAATAGCCAGACAACTGGACCAGGTGACTCTTGTTTCCGGCAACCAGCGGAATTTGGAACTCTACTCCTAAAGTATCCCTCAGGTTGTTGACTCATATAACATTCCCTCTTCCAAGTGGCGGAAGTCTATCATGTCCATAAGTCGTTTCACCTCATATTATTTTACGGATCTCAGACGCAGCGACGTATGGTAATGCCACTCACGACGGCCTTCACTTTAGGAGACCCTAGATTATTAATCAACAAGACCCCCCAAGGTCGTCTGTTTCTGGATCTCATTCGGTTGAAGACCGGAGATAATCCACGACTTCGTTAACATGTCATTATGAGTGACTTAATAGTCATTCCCTACAGCTGATGGAGAAGCCGCCTGACTGTTTCAGTTCACTTCTTAGGGGAGGGAGAGAGAGAGAGAGAGAGAGAGAGAGAGAGAGAGAGAGAGAGGTGCCCATCATATATATATATATATATATATATATATATATATATATATATATATATATAGTATATATATATATATATATACCGAGCTACAATGTCCTTTAATATCTAATTCGCTCTACCTCGGAATTAATATATTTTCATATATGCTTACCGAAGGGGCTAACTTTTTTCTCGATAAGAGATTTACCTGTACCTGGGCGCGAACGCAGGAGACATTCAAATCCAGGCACGTCGTGAAGCTCTTCCACACCACCACCGCGAGAGACAAAAGTTTATGTTGTCTCTCACCCTCAAATACCTCTCGCGCTGAGGTATTCGTTGGTTTGGACAACATCAACCCGTCTCGACTCCGGTAGTGTAAGTAGCGCTTTTTGACAACACGTAGCATTTACATAAGTTCATATCACATTACCGTGATTCATATACATGCATGTATATGGAATCACGGTAATGTGATATGACTTATATATATATATATATATATATATATATATATATATATATATATATATATATATATATATATATATATGTATATATTCATCGACTACAAAAGTCCTTTAAATATCCAGTTCGCTCTACCTCGGAATTAATATATTTTCATATATATTAGTTAACCGGAGGGGAATTTTTTAACTAATAATAATTTCGTCCTCGTGGGTTTCGAACCAGCACCCGGAGAGCTGAGGAGAAATCAGGACTCCAGTGATATTACCATTTCTTGGCCAACAAGTGATAAAAATTCTATATATATATATATATATAATATATATATATATATATATATATATATATATATATATATATATATATATATATATATATATCTTCTTCTTCCCAGCTTGTTCCCATTTTTATATGGGGTCGCCATTTCGGATGAGCCGTTTCCATCTATTTCTATCCTGTGCTTCTGCCTCATCATTCCTTCTCATGTAAGTCTCCTCTCACACAGTCCTTCCATCTCTTTCTTGGTCTCCCTTCTTCTTCTTCTCTTGCACCTCCACCCCCATAGTATGTCTCCCAGCGTGGTCCTCATCTCTTCTCAACAGGTGTCCATACCATCTCAGCCTCCCCTCCTGCACTTTCTTTGATACTACCACCACCTAAGTCGACCCCCCTTATGTAGTCATTTCTGATCCTATCCTCTCTTGTCAACCCCAGATATCCACCTAAGCATTCTCATTTCTGCCACATCCATCTTCTTCTGCTCTGTTTTTCTCATGCTTGCTGTTTCCGTACCATACAGCATTGCTGTTCTTACCACCGTCTTGTGAAATTTTCCTTTTAACCTAGAAGGACTCTTTTGTCACAAAGAACTCCAGAGGCCGCTCTCCAGTTGTTCCAGCCTGCCTGTACCCGATGTTTTACTTCTTATTCCATACTTCCTCCAGCGTTAACAAAAGATTCCAAATACTTAAACTTATCAACTCTCCTTATTTGCTCTCCACCAAGCTGAAATACTTTCTCTATCATCCCCTCAGTGGTGGTACACATATATTCTGTCTTAGATCTACTTATTCTCATTCCTCTGTCCTCCAGTACTTGTCTCCATCTTTCCAATTTCACTTCCAGATCTTCCCTACTCTCTGCACACAGAACAATATCATCCACATACAATATGTTCCATGGTACTGTCTCCCTTACTTCCTCTATTATAACATCATCACTATGTTAAAGATAAATGGGCTCAGAGCCGACCCCTGGTGTAATCCTACTCTCACCTCAAAAACCCTTCTGTCTCCCCCAACACTGCTCATAAGCCTTTTCAAGGTCAATGAATACCATATGTAGGTCCCTTTGTCTTTCCCCGAATTTCTCCATTATTTGCCTCAGACAAATATACCATCTGTTGTTCCCCTTCCCTTCATAAATCCCATCTGCTCTTTACCTATTTGTACTTCTTCTCTCAGTCTAGCATCTATCATCCTTTCCAGTATCTTCAAAGTGTGGGACATCATTTAAATGCCCCTATAATTACCACACTCTTGGATATCGCCTTTCCCTTTAAAATTGGGATCAATATACTCCCCACGCCACTCATTTGGTATCTTTTCCTGTTCAAGGATCTTTTATCATAAGATCGTACAGTATATCCACTCCTTCATCTCCTAATGCTTTCCATGCCTCCACCGGAATCATGTCTGGTCCGGTTGCCTTCCCATTCTTCATCTTCTTCAGTGCATTTAGTACCTCTTGCCTAGAAAGCCTCATTACCATGCCAATGTTCACTTGCCCATCCTCTCTTATTAGTCCTATTATTTTCTTCATTTAACAACTGTTCGAATATTCTTTCCATCTCTTCACAATGTCTTCCTTTCTAAGTACTACACTATCTTGATCCTTTATTTGTTTGATAATGTGTTATATCTTTGGTGCTCTTATTTCTAGCCTTTGATAGCTTGATCATCTTTTTTAATCCTTCCTTTGTCCCCAGCTCATATACACATCATCATACGACTTTGCTTTAGCTTGGGGCTACCACCTTTTTCACCACCTGGTTTTTCTCTCTGTACCTATCTCTGTCTTCCACTGACTGTGACTCTTTCCATCTTTTCTTTGCCTCCTTCTTATCTTTACTACTTTCTCAATGTCTTCATCCCACCACCAACTCTCCTTTTCTTCCCATATAATACCAGATGTCTCTCTAGCAGCTCCTTTCCATGCCTTCTTATTACTGCTGCATTTCGTGCCCACCATTCTTGAACATCTTCAATCCCTATATCAATATCCTCCAAAACCCTCCTCTTAAACTCTCTCTTCTTATCCCCTTCCTTCTCTAATTTGTACCCTTGAATTTTCCTTATCCCTTTAGCTTTGGTTTTTCTTTCCCTTTTCAACTTCAATCCATACATAGCAGTCTGTGTTGTGGGGCTACATGGTCGCCTGGAATAACTTTGCAGTTCTTGACCTCCACCAGATTTATCCTTTTATACAAAGAAGTAGTCTATCTGGAGAATCTTCCCCACTCCTATAATGTTATTAGTGTTCCCTTTTCTTCTTAAAGAATGTGTTTTACTATTGCCATGTCGAATGACGCAGCAAAGTCCACTACTCTCTCCTTCTGGGTTTCTCTCCCCAATTCCATGGCCCCCATGCACCCGCCCAATCGCCTCATTTTCACTTCCGGCATGACCATTCAAATCTGCCCCAACTATCACCCTCTCATGCTCTTCCAGTTCTTGCATCATTCCATCCATGTCTCTCCAGAAATTTCCCTTCTCCTCTTCTGTGCAACCAACTTGTGGTGCATATGCGCTTATAATATTCAGAATCTCTCCTCCATAACATATATTCAATCTGATGATACGGTCATTCTTTCTATGCACTTCTATTACCGAGTTCTTTAGTTCACTAGACAGTGCTATGCCAACTCCATTTTCTACCTTGTTTATTTGCTCCACTATAATATAGCTTATATCCATCTCCCAACTCTTTAGCTTTATTTCCTTTCCACCGCGTTTCTTGCACACACATAACATCTACTTCCTTTTCTCTCATCAAGTCAGCCAATTCTCTACCTCTCCCAGTCATGGACCCAACATTTAGCTGACATACTCTAAAACCCAATGTGAGCTCGCTTCTTTAGCTGCACCCGCTCCTGATGCAGTAGCCCTCGCCTTACCACAGAGTTAGGGCTATGTCTCTGTGCGTCGTTTCGGCTCATTCCTTTTTTTTTTTTGGTTTTGGCACAGATTTTCACAGCCGGATGCCCTTCCTGACACCAACCCTCCCTATTTATCCGGGCTTGGGACCGGCACCCATAAGGACTTGTTTGCCCCCCCAGGAAGATATATATATATATATATATATATATATATATATATATATATATATATATATATATATACTAGATATATATATATATATATATATATATATATATATATATATATATCATACTTATATATATATATATATATATATATATATATATATATATATATATATATATATATATATATATATATATATTATATATATCTTCCTGTTGCTCCTAGGAATAATTGGTAACGAACAGGAATTACGAATAAGAAAAAGGAAGAAAGAAGAAGGAAGTGAAAACTCGAGAGAAGGGCGAATTCCTTAACTACACGAAGAATGAGGATGTTTTCCAATCACTTGAGCGAAGGCGAGGGCTCCATATCTCAGCGTCGCATTGAAACCCCTGAAGGACACTGAAATTGAAAAACGTCTCCTGGGGAAACGTTTCCAACGCGATATATCCCCTTTACTCTTCAGAGCAATAGCGATATCAACGTTTATATCAGTGTCTCGGTGGGAGATTAATACAGAATGTCGAAATGTCCAGATTATACTATTATACAAAAAGTGGAAACTAAATATCTGGTATTTATGGCATGACAACAGCTTCATTTGGGCTAGTGTTCAAAATCAATCTATGGATGTTAATCTAGAAGTAAAATTCTATTTAGTAATCTGCATGTAAATAGCTATTTATTTTAGATTTATATGAAAGCTTCATTTTTATCGGATTGTGTGCATGTGTTTGTTGGAGTTGGTAGTTAGAGAGAGAGAGAGAGAGAGAGAGAGAGAGAAGAGAGAGAGAGAGAGAGAGAGAGAAAATTAACACAAATCTGTTTCGGAAGTTGGACGACAGAGACAATTCCTTATCCCTTTTCTATAAAGTAGATAAATGGATTCCACATCCAAAAGTAATTAAGTTTCGTGGCCATAAATTTCGCTTGTCAGTTCAGTCAGAAGGAAAACGATCAACAATTCGCCTTCTGCTAGAAGATTATATGGAATTTTCATGCATCTTGCACTTAGAAATAAACATAAAGCTATCAATAAATTCTCTCTCTCTCTCTCTCTCTCTCTCTCTGACTGATGTCTGTCTCTTCTATATAATAAAACAAAAAAAGTTGAAGAGAATATCCTGTTTATAAAAAAAAAAATAAAAAAAAAAAATACAGGAAAAACTTCGTAGTTGAGACGCCCTCAACCAGGAGGGTCATCGCGGCTGAGTTCAGCGGCATTCAGCTGAAGTGTGACAGGTCCGCGAATCACCCGAAAGCTCACTGAACACCAGGCTTTAATTTAATAGGACAATAGATGTTTGGGAAGGAGCCCGCCCTTTGGGTTAATTTGGTTTCATGGGAGATTGAAGGGTATTTTTGGGGTAAAATGGGGTATTTAGAAGCATAAAGGATATTTGGGAGCGCAGTGATTCAACCTGTCATTAACCCGCTATTGAAGCATTGAAAGGACACAAGAAAATTATGCTCATTATGATATTTAAGAGACATTGAAAGTGGATATCAGTGGAAGTTATAGGAATAGTTATTTCAGCATAAAAGGGCATAATGAATTAATGTCCCCGAAGACAGGACAATCTTACTGATGTTGAAGGTATCATTCCGTCTAATTGCTTGTCCAGTTATCCAGCGAAATTTCATCTTCATCCTGAGTGACACTGATTATAAAGACTTCTTGTGTTTCCTGTTCACATTTTTATGATATCTGATAAGTAGGCCTGTGTATTGTGGCTTTTACCCAGTGCTGGTTCAGGAGTGTTTTCTCCTATTGACAAATAAATATTTATGATTCGGTGAAATCGAATGTAATAAAGGGTGTCCATGAAGTCCAGTACTATTACAAGTATTTATTGCACATTATGGTACTGGGACTTTATGGAAACCGTGTACAAATATAAAAGCATACACAAATACACCTACACAGACACACACACACACACACACCACACACACATATATATATATATATATATATATATATATATATATATAGTATATATATATATATATATATACATATATATATGATGTCTGTGTGTGTGTGTGTGTGTGTGTGTGTGTGTATGTAT
>NC_061105.1:42893679-42912118 GCF_015104395.2 Macrobrachium nipponense | reverse complement strand
TATTCTCTGCAACAGCTTTAACAGCAACGAAAAGCTAACATACCTTCCTTCCAAGCTGAACAAATGAGCAAATAAACGACAAAATCAATATGAACAAAATTAAAATCTGTTGTTCTGTTGTTGTACCTTTATGTAATATCCCCCGATGAGAATTGATAAGTCAACAACTATCCAATTTAGTAGAAGCAATTTGAGTCACACACCAGGAAATGATTGATGGATCATGTGATTGCGTTTGGCAGCTTCGTCATTAAGGAAAACCTGGAGTCGGACTTTCCTTATACAATTACTGGCAATGCTCTTTTTTTATAGACGATTTTCAGTTTTTTTAACTTCTTTTATTTTTCGTTTTGCTTTCTATAAATCTCATGTTTTTTACGAGGAACATGTCATCTGTTCTGTAATTGCATTCTACTACTATACATATAATTTTTTTTTATTTCGTTCGCTTTTTTTTTTACTTATTTTTTTCTGGTTTTGCTTTTTATAAATCTTATGTTTTTACGAGGAACATTCTATGTTCTTTTATTATATAATGCTAATACTAAACAAATATATTTTTTTCTGATTTCGTATACATTCTTCAATAAAACCGAATCGAACGTGTTTGTTTTTCATTTTTAAACAATTTTTAGTTTTAAGAAAGTTATTGACTTTTGTAACAAAACATTCCACTCTGCGTTTCGGAAAGTTATTGCCTTTTGCTAAATTTACTTTATACTCATCGATGGATCTTCACCTTCAAACAATTGGGCAAAAAGACAAAATACAAAGGGGAGTTGTAAGTGCTGCAGGGGCGGTGTTGTGGGAAGGTGTGACCTGACGCTGACGAGTGCCCCAGAAATCGTACCAAGTTTTCGAAAGAGGTTAGGTAGGCAACATGAAGGCGCCAAAATTTCACTTGAACATTTTTCTTTTTCATTTCGCAACATTTTTTGTGATTTATGCAACTCAGCTTAGTAAACACTTTATCACTAATCCAAGTATGGTGATTAGGGTGAAGTCTGTAGCTACGACAATGCAAATGATATTAGTTAAAACGAAATGAAATGGTTCAGAATAAATAAATTACTATCAATATGAAAGAGCCTTTATGATACAGTACCCATAAAATTGTCAGAGCCAAATTAAAATTGCAGCATCACGGGGCATAATAGACGCGGAGACCATAATAAACTATGAAGTGTATTGCATTTATTTGCAGGTGTTATTTCAGCATTAAAATACTTCACGTGCGAGAATACATATAATATAATAAATGGCAGCAATATCTCTCTCTCTGTTACTAATATGACAGATTTTATGGCGCCTGTGTTAATATAAAAAAAGCAGGTTCGTTGTTACTGATGAGCCTTGTTTTTAATCTGAGGCAGACCTAAGGATTATTTTTGGGTTTTGTTGGAAGTACCTCTAATTTCCCCGTGGTACCTTGTCCTAATATATGTATAGTATATATATATATATATATATATATATATATATATATATATATATATATATATATATATATATATATATATATATATATATATATATATATATATATATATATATAATATATATATATATATATATATATATATATATATATATATATATTATATATATATATATATATATATATATATATATATCTCTTAAAAGCACTAGTAACGGTCTATAATATTAAATAGTTGGGTTGATAACCTTAGCTCTTGCTGGTTAGAGACAGGCAAAACGCAGGATTCCTTGAAGATCCTTAAATGAAAAAAACAAACAGGAAAGCTTACCGACGCACAATCGGGGTCAGTGACGCATTCCGAAGATCACGAGTTTCACGTACGTAGCATGCATGCCTCTTGTGCGCCAATTGGTGAGCGTGTGTTAGTAATGAACAGAAAATGACATATAATCTATGAGAAAAGTTGCAAAGGGGACTCACTGAATTTGATTGATAGAGTATGGAACACGCCACAGAAGAGGCGCTAGAAGAGGTGTTGCAGATCCTTCGGACAAGGTAACGTAGAGTGAGAAACTTTGAAAAACTTAACATTTGAAGTGACATTTACTTGAGTTCTAGAGAAAGGGAAGTGAGGTGCGGCACACATTCTTTATTGACGAACTTTAATGTTTTATGGTGTTGTAATTATGGTCTCTTTATTTCAGATGGATTCAAAGCCACCTTATGGGTTTTCTCTATACTAATTTTGATTATTGATAAACTATGAATGTTTGGACACTTAACGGAGAAGGGGGTACTTACTTAAATATGATTTTGAGAGGAATATGATAGTTTAACGTTTCATTTTTGGTCAAACTTAATTACTTTTATTCCATTTTCACATTTTTATGTTAGCTAATTTTGGGAAATAAAAAGTTTATTTTTGTAGCAACATGAGTTTATATTAGCTTAGTTTGAAACTGATTTTCAGCCAACTTCAGAGATGGTCTTCAACAGGAAAAAGGTAGGATACGTTACCAGATAGATGTTTTGTTTTCATTTGTTTAAACGAGTGTCATTTGACCTCGTTAGAGATTTTTCCTCGTTAGAGATTTTTCCTCGTTAGAGATTTTGGTGGCCAGATGTTAAATTGTACATTCAAGCCTATAGGCAACTCCTCCGAAGAGACTAGAATTAGATAGGTTAGGCATATTTTGGGGGAAAGTGGTTATAATTATGTAATGGGCAACAGACTCTATTGCTGATTTGAGGGGAATTTATCAGACAGCCAGGATTTAAGCTGGGTAGCTACCGCTGGTAGTGATCTTAGATGCTGTTTAGTGTAAAGACGTGTTCCTGTGTTTCGGGGGGGGGGGGGGTGTGAATTTATATAATAGCGGGAATTAATTACGCGTGGTTGCAAGTGTAGCCGGGTACTGACTTCGTACCTATGAAGACGTGAGTGTAAAAATTGTTTTTTCTTTTTTTCTTTTTATTAATGTTAATTTACTCACAAGTGTATTTTATTTTGATGTCCCTTGGGATTCGGTGAACATTAGTGGTTTTATTTTATTGAAATGCATTAGAAAAAGTGGTACTATAAGTATAGTTTTTGTGTGTGGCATGAGAGAGAGAGAGAGAGAGAGAGAGAGAGAGAGAGAGAGAGAGAGAGAGAGAGAGAGGCAGCCGGGTGAACAGATGCGCTATCTCATCAGATTTTGGTTCGAGATACATTTTCTTTCTCTCGCTAGCTTCTTCCCATTTTTTATAGACCAACGTGACCTTGTAATAGGCACATCAGGGGATTAACCCTGAACCTGAGAAATAGCTAGTTGCAAATAGCGGTTTATTGAATTGGTGCATATTTATTTTATCTTTTATTGGTTAATGATATATTAATTTTGGGTTGGTGCTTTGTGTGCGCATAAATATATCAATGTTACTGTGGTAGGGGCAAATCCTGAAGCATAAGAGTTATCATAAAGAAGGCAAAATGGCCGACGCAAGTACAAGCCAAACGCTAGTGCACAAAATGACAAACATAAATGCAGTAGTTAGCCCTTTTCGAGACATTGTTGGTGGCATTCTGTTCCAATGAGTGCAAATTTTTAATGAGGGGATGAATAACTATTTAAACACCAAGGGAATTAAGGATGATACAGAGGCGTTCACAGAGGCAAAAGCCTTGTTAGGTTTCAGTAAAGTGGATTTGTCATTTAGATGACGTAGTTTTCGGTACACAAAATGTCAGTCATGGACCGAATTACAAGCATTTTTAAGAGCAGCTTATGGCTCAAAAGAACACGGCGATATGGTAAGCTGAGCATAGCTCAAAACCTTTTGACTCAGCAGGAGAATGGATACAGAAATTTAAAGATTCCAAATGGGTAAATGGGAATAGTCTCACTCGACAATTTACATAAATTGATGCATTTTGCGATGCTTCTACATGACGTCCCAGACACAATTGCAGACAGTTTTGATGAAAAGATTGAACCTACATCAGACGAGGAACTAATTTATGCCCAGAATCAGAAACATATGTCCAAATGTCCTACAGTGGATAGTATATTTTTTAATGGGACTGGTCCAAGAAATGCAATGCAAAGAGACAGAATTTCCTTCCCCCCGTTTGTGTGCAAAAGTGGAATATAAGAGAGGATCGATCGATCAAAGGCAACAGCAGTCATGTTGCTGCAATTGTAATATACCAGGCCGCACAAAGAAAGTATGTAGAGTCAAATATTGTGGAATGTGTAAAAGTGTGGATCACTGTTGGCGGGCTTGTCCGTCTCAGATATGGAGAGATGCGAGACCTACACCTCAGAAATTCGGGAGTTACAATACGAGAACTTCCCAGGTTGGTCACTTAAAAGGTCAAAGGGATCGGCGATATTTTTGGAAAGCCGATCAACAAAAAGGGTACAGATGATTTGTATGTGCCAGGCAGATAGCATATTGAACATAGATTAAACACCGTGGGTTTTATTAGAATACGATTTGTTCTGGATGATAGTGTTAATAGAACCATTTCTGGTTATAAAAGGGGTTGCGTTGGGCAAGAGACTTTTGCTGGGCCATCCTGCATGCAGAAGACACAAGATATCGGTCCATACAGGTGTTAGTGGTATTACGGTTGGAATTCCCGGTGTTTTTATCCCTTAGGAGGACGCAAGTGAAACTGACAATATGAGGAATACTGAAAATGGGGGCGCTTTTGGCGATGCTAATGGTAATGATACCAGGGATATGGGGAGTGGTGATACCAAAACCCACACTGATGATATGGGGAATAACTGCAGTGATGATAAACGGGATATTGAGGGCCACGTTGGTAATAATTTTAGCAGGTTTAACAATGGCATTATGAATGATGATGCTAATACTAATACTAATACTGATATTATTACTGATACTAACAATAGGGTCTTGGTGGATGCAATGAGAACCACGGGTGGTGATATTTATGGGAGCGTGAAACAGGGAGGTACTAACCACAAATATAAATGTTTTATCAGAGGTTGTTATTTTAATGCCAGGTTCAAAGACTATGGTAAAAGTCAAACTGAAGGAAGTGAAAAAACCCACGGAAGCATGCATAATTGAGGGCAGCGAGAAACTAAGAGGGGTTATTAGCACTGCATCAGTGAACAGTGTATCAAACACTGGTGTTACATGGGTAGAATTACTGAACTGTAATGATACAGTTAGAAAATACCAGAAGAATACATATGTGGTAGACCTCTAAGATTGGAGTAATGACAGTGGTTCAGTGGCTATTGTAGAGGGGACAACAGTTTTCAGAGGCAGAAATGCAATCAATGAAGCGAATATTTAGAGAACATTTAGCTAATGCAGATTATAAAGAGCCTATAGAAGTGGTAGGTGAGCTTTTGGCAGAATTTGGGGACACGATAGCTTTACGAGAGGATAAACTGGGATTGACTAATGTGTTAGAACATAAGGTAAACTTAGAGGAAGGTACAAAACCCATTTTTATTCCTGCATACCGCATACCTTTCAAAATCAGAGAACAGGTAGAAAAAGTCAGCAAATGGGAAGAGGAAGGAATCATTAGGCCTAATGCATCTCCATACAACTTTCCTCTGTTAGCAGTGCCTAAGAAGGATGGTTCTGTCCGAGTATGCGTCGATTTTAGATGTTTAAATGAAAAGACAATTCCTGACCATTACCCAGTCGCACGCATACCAGCAATGAAAGATTAATGGCTACCGTAGATAAAGAAGCCTTTGCAATAGCATCAAGTTTGGTTTATTTTAAAATGCTACTGATGGGGAATAAAGTAGAAGTCCTTAAAGACCACAAGCAATTATTGGATCTTTTTAATAAACCCGATTTGTCACCCAGAAGAGCTCAATGGCGCTTAACTATCAGGGATTTCGATGCAAAGCTCTAAATCATGGGGCAAATTAAAACATTATGAACTAGTATATATCAGTAGCCAATGTGCTCTGCGACAGGAGTGCGGTAAAGACAGAGGTGGCCGAGACATCTTAAAGGCACTAGTAACAGTCTATAATATAAAATATTCGGGTTGATAACCTTAGCTCCTTGAAGATGCTGAAATGAAAAAAACAAACAGGAAAGCTTACCAGCTCAAAATGGGGGTCAGTGACACATTCCGAAGATCACAAGTTTCACGTATGTAGCATGCATGCCTCTTGTGCGCCAATTGGTGAGTGTGTGTTAGTAATGAACAGAAAATGACATATAATCTATGAGAAAAGTTGCAAAGGGGACTCACTGAATTTGATTGATAGAGTATGGAACACGCCACAGAAGATGTGCTAGAAGAGGTGTTGCATATCCTTCGGACAAGGTAACGTAGAGTGAGAAACTTTGAAAAACTTAACATTTGAAGTGACAATTACTTGAGTTCTAGAGAAAGGGAAGTGAGGTGCGGCACACATTCTTTATTGACGAACTTTAATGTTTTATGGTGTTGTAATTATGGTCTCTTTATTTCAGATGGATTCGAAGCCACCTTATGGGTTTTCTCTAGACTAATTTTGATTATTGATAAAGGGGGTACTTACTTAAATATGATTTTGAGAGGCATATGATAGTTTAACGTTTCATTTTTGGTCAAACTTAATTACTTTTATTCCATTTTCACATTTTCATGTTAGCTAATTTTGGAAATTAAAAGTTTATTTTTGTAGCAACAAGAGTTTATATTAGCTTAGTTTGAAATGATTTTCAGCCAACTTCAGAGATGGCCTTCAACAGGAAAAAGGTAGGATACGTTACCAGTTAGATGTTTTGTTTTCATTTGTTTAAACGAGTGTCATTTGACCTCGTTAGAGATTTTTCCTCGTTATATATATAAATAAATATATATATATATATATATATATATATATATATATATATATATATATATATAATATATATATATATATATATATACACACACACACACACACATATATACTATATATATATATATATATATATATATATATATATATATATATATATATATATATATATACTATATATATATATATATATATATATATATAATATATATATATATATATATATATATATATATATATATATATATATATATATATATATATATATGCCTGTACTCTTAACCGCTGCGGGTGACATGATAAACTGTAGTGATTAATAAAACTCTTGGGAAAGATCCATCACAGAAGCATTTTTCATCGTTCTGTTTTTCAGTCCTTTTAAAAGTTTCAGCGGAAATTTGTTTTCAAATATTAAAATAAGATATACGAAGACACCGAACTGCTTCATTTAATTTTGCATTACAGCCTTTGATAAGAGATAAGCAACGCGAACATAAATATCTATAAACATAGAATGGAAGAATTGTCTAACTACATATTACAGCCTTTTCTGTATGTAGCAGGCTTGCCACACAGTTTCAGTTTTCGACAAGCCCTTTCGTTATGAAAAGACCTTCATACAGTGCACAAATAAAAGCTAAAGTCACTGGCCCTCTCAGGGATACAGGGCAAGTCAGCTTTCGCTACAGGGATAGAAAATGCACAGAAAAATCAGTAAAGAAAACTAATCATATATTTCATTGCTTCTCATGAAACAAGAAATCTATGAAGCTTTGCAGGCATACCTTTGTCATTTTGAGGGGGGAAGTAGATGTTGGGGTAGCCTGATAATCCCACCCTCCGTAAATACATGAAGATATATATATATATATATATATATATATATATATATATATATATATATATATAATACTATATTTTATATATATATATATATATATATATATATATATATATATAATATATATAATATATTATATATATTTATATATATATATATATATATAAAGTATATATAGTATTATATATATATATATATAATATATATATATATATATTATATATATATATATATAGTACCAAACCCCCGCAAATAGCTGGAACTAGAATAAAAAATGCTTAAAATGGCCTATTTATTAGTTAAAACTCCAGAAAAACCCTCAAAAAGTTTTCATACTTTGTTTTTTAATAATTTTATCACAAAAAGTGCATTTTATGATGAAATTGATAAAAAAAAAAACAGGAATTTGTGGATATTTCTCATAGAAAAATGCCGCGAATAGGCAAATTTGTTCCAGAGACAATTCTGCGAATGTGCGAGTCAGTGAATCCGGAGAACGCGAATACAGGGGGCCTACTGTATGCACATACACACACACACACACACACACACACACACACACACTTACATACATATGACTGGCCTTCGATGGAAAATCTTTTGGAACAAAATATGAGGACCGATAACCCTCTAGCATCTTAGAAATTCCAGATCCTAATCCTATCCAGCTGAAAGCCAGAGATAATCACCGACTTCATTAATTATAGTCATTAAGAGAGCCCTAATAACCAATCACTCCTGGGATGAGGGAAATCAATTTCAATCAGAGTGGAAAGCTCAGTAAAGAAGAAATACAGACGTACACACAGACACAGTAGTGCTTTCTTCCGTAAGAGTCCATCTCAGTAAATGAGAGAAAAAGAGATGTGAATATTTTTACATCCTGGATTTCTGTTCGTCTCACCTTGAGAAGTGGAGCAATTCATTACCCGTGGAAGGAAAGGTTCATCCTGTAAGTGGCCTCGCGGGAGGTGGGCTGGGAGGACAGATTACTCTCGCAGATTCTGAAGACGAAGAAGAACGATTTAATATATATATATATATATATATATATATATATATATATATATATATATATATATATTATATATATGTGTGTGTGTGTGTGTGTGTGTGTGTGTGTGTGTGTGTGTGTGTGTGTGTGTGTGTAAAAATAAAGGTTTTTTGCCACAAAGGAAAAAATGAAAAAGCGAGATAGCCGAGTACTTTCGGTCCTGTTCAGACCCTTTACTGAAGGCAAACTGATTTTACAGAGGACAGCATAGTCAAAAGAAGGCTTAATATCCAAACTGACACTACAAGATTAGCAATAAGGGCGATTTCACTCTACAAAAAGGAGGAACCGCCTGAGGGTAGCCACACCTTGAAGGATACACGCAGTAAACAAGTTATTATTCCAGAAAACAATACATTTTGAAAAAACACGGAAGCATATACAATTTAATATCATGAATTTTACACTAATTTTCCCCAAAAATTATTATTAATGAAAAGACGAAAGAAAATATAAATATATATATATCGAGCAAGAGAAAGAGGGAGAGAGAATTTTTTGAGAGACAACACCTCCCGAATATCACACTTGTCCGCTTAAAATGGTACTGATATGTCGATGATATCTTAGTGGTCTTACCTGTTGGTATCGATGTAAATGATTTACTGTCTAAATTGAATAATTTAGTGCCATCCATAAAATTCACTATTGAAATCGAAAATAAAAATGTCATCCCTTTCCTAGATGTATTAATACATAGAGAATCTTTCCAATGCAAATTCAGTATTTATAGAAAACCCACAAATAATTTAACATATGTACATTTTTATTCTGGCCACCATCTTAATATTAAAATTTCAATTTTTTCTTCTATGTTCCTACGCGCTTTGCGTATCACGAGTCCACAATATCTGGACCAAGAAATAGAATACATAAAAAAGATAGGAAACGATCTCTGCTACCCACCTCATTTAATTGATTTATGTTATCAAAAAGCTCACAAAAAGTTTTATAGTGTTGCTATTAATGAAAAAGAAATGCCTAAAAATGTACTTAGCTTACCTTACTTTCGTGGATTTGAAACCATAAAATCAATATTTAAATTGTTTAATGTTAATGTAGTGTTCTCTTATAACAATACCATTAAAGATATGCTAATTAAGAATAGTCCCATAACAAATAACAACATAATTTACAAAATTCCTAGTAAGGATTGCCCATCGTTTTACGTTGGCCAGTCAAGTAAAAATTTATGTGTACGTATTAAGCAGCATATGTATTTAGTTAGAACAGCCCAGACTTCAAATGCACTGTTTATCCATCTGAGTGAAAAATCTCATTGTATTAAATGGGGGGATACCTCGGTAATTGCTAGATCTAATGGTTATGTTTCAAGAAATTTACTGGAATTGGCAATTATACAAATCACTAATAAAAACAGTACATTTTTTCAAAATGTACTGTTTTCTGGAAGAATAACTTGTTTACTGCGTGTATCCTTCAAGGTGTGGCTACCCTCAGGCGGTTCCTCCTTTCTGTAGAGTGAAATCGCCCTTATTGCTAATCTTGTAGTGTCAGTTTGGATATTAAGCTTTTTTTTACTATGTTGTCCTCTGTAAAATCAGTTTGCCTTCAGTAAAGGGTCCGAACAGGACCGAAAGTACTCGGCTATCTTGCTTTTTCATTTTTTCCTTCGTGGCAAAAAACCTTTATTTATACATAGCATCACGTTTTATATACTTCGTGATCAAGTTATTCATATATATATGTGTGTGTGTAATATAAATTTCCCAACACACATTTTCCATCTTTGTAAAAATATAGATATACTATATAAAAAAGTCGTCTCATATACTTCCATTGCTGTCCATCCAGAAATGAATTAGTGACACCTTCACAGACCTGAGCTTTCAGGAAAGAAGGAAGGACGGAAGCTCCGGAATTCTCAAGAACTTTCAATTCACCACAAAAGCAGTTTCCCCAGCTCACGTAAAAAGAAAAAAAAAGGGGGGGGGGACCTTTTGAAAGCCAAGCGCTTTATGTGCCACTGAACAGATGACCCTGAACAAGTGCCCTGAGGAAGACACTGGAGAGAAGAGGAAGAGGAAATCCTGGAATCCTTTTCGGGAGAAAAACAAACTCGGAAACTTGGCCTTTCTGAGCAAAAGGTCAAAAGGAAAGTCGGTGATGTCTGAGGTGGAGGGAAATCTCTTCTTCGGTCACTGTTGTTTTATTTTGCTTCCCGAGTTTTGTTTTGGTCGAGTTTTTCCGTAATTTTTTTTCTGGCGCCATTTCTTCGAGTTTGGTAGTTCTACTGTGAGTGTTTTATTATTATTATTTTATTATTATTCTGGCAAAGTTCATGTACATCCTGTTATGTTTTGCCTTATTTTATTCACATTTTTTTGTCTTATCAAAGATTTCTTCATTCAGTATAAATCTATACATATGTATATATATATATATATATATATATATATATATATATATATATATATATATATATATATATATATATATATATATATATATACTATATACTATATATATATATATATATATATATATATATATATAATATATATATATTATACACACACATATATATATATATATACATCGAGCTACAATGTCCTTTAATATCTAATTCGCTCTACCTCGGAATTAATATATTTTCATATATGCTTAACCGAAGGGAAATTTTTCTCGATAATAGATTTGCCTGGTCCTGGGTGCGAACCCAAGAAGACATTCAAATCCAGGAACGTCAGTGAAGCTTTTACCTACCCCACCACCGCGAGAGGCCCATAAGTTTATGTCGTCTCTCACCCTCAAATACCTTTCGCGCTCAGGTAATTCGTTGGTTTGGAGACAGACATCAACCCGCCTCCACTCCGGTAGCGTTGTAGTGCTTTTTGACAACACGTAGCATTTACATAAGTCATATCACATAACCGTGATTCATATACATACATCGAGCTACAATCCATAAAAGAAAAAAATTGTGCCTTTATAAGAGCCATTGATAGCTCGATGTATGTATATATCACGGTAATGTGATATATTTACATACTATATATATTATATATATATATATATATATATATATATATATATATAGTATATATATATATATATATATATGTATAGTATAAATATAGGGTTATATATATATATATACTAATATATATATATATATATATATATATATATATATATATATATATGTATATATATATATATATATATATATGTATATATATATATATTTATTATATATATATATATATATATATATATATATTTACAAAGCCTCCTTTCTTCCTATAATGTACACAAACACCCCAACATATATCACACTCGCGCACACACGCATACACACACACACACACCACACAACACATATATAAAATAAAATATAATATATATATATATATATATATATATATATATATATATATATATATATGATGTATAATATATACATATATAATATTATATATATATAATATATATATATATTATATATATATATATATGTGTGTGTGTGTGTGTGTGTGTGTGTGTGTGTGTGTTTTCGTCCCATATTTGAAAATTTATTTGTTATCTGATTTTTCGTTATTTTGTCCTTACACATATAATTATATCTACATTCATACACACGTGTGTTCACACATACACACATATGTATGTAATAAATTCTTATGTTAAAGCAGGATATGGCTCAAGTTAAAAATTTTAAGGCGTTTGTCATATCTATATAATATATTACATATATATATTATCATAGATCTTATTATAATATATATATATATAGTATACTATTATATATATAATATATATATATGTATATATATATATATATATATATATATATATATATATATATATATATATATATTTTATATATGTGTGAGTGGCGTGTGTGTGGGGGCATGCGTGTGTGCGCGAGTGTGATAGTTAATAGGTGGGGGTGTTTCGTACTTATAGGAAGAAAAGGAGGCTTTGTATATATATATATATATAATATATATATATATATATATATATATCTAATATATAATATATGAAAGGCCTTAAAATTTAAACTTGAGACATATCTAGCTTTAAAATAAGAATTTATTTACTTATATATGTGTGTATATGTGTGAGCACACGTGTGTATGAATGTAGATATATGTGTTGTAAGGACAAAATAATGAAAAATAGATTTTTAAATGAGACCGAAAACATGCCAACTAATCCCAAAAGTACATAGGAAGGAAACAAAAACCCTGAGAGGAAATTCCACAGCAAGGCGGGAGAGGGATGTCAGTTCTTGTATAAAACGATTTTATTATGACTCAGCATTGTTATTATAAAAATCTGTTACGCAATGCCGGTAGGAAATCAGACTCACTTTTCAATATAATACATACCAATGCAATTGATGCATTTCTACTTTGAAGGAGATTATAATGGTACCAAAAACAAACTTTTGAATTATTCAATAATTATATTAAAGAACAGAAAATAAAGCTTTGAGTAAACTTGAGTGAACTTAATTATTTTTATTTATAGTAATTACAATATTAGCAGCCGTAGTACTGATTATATAAACACATTATTACCCAAGTAGTTCCAAACACAGGCCTAACTAAATAAAAAAAATATCACAATACAGACTCAGCTAAGAGAACACTGTGAGTGCATATTTGGGATCACAAGACTATTCCCGAGACAATATTGCTCATCACCTCAAGTGGCACTCGAAATCGCCTCGAGGAAGACTCAGAAGCAGATGAGAGAAAGGAACAGAAGCCCTTGAGGCGTTGTTTGTGTGGGACAACACAGGGACGTCTCGCTCGGAGGATCTTTCCTAAGTTGCTGGGGACTTCTTTTCATTCATGGGGGATTTTTGTTGCTAGGAGCTCTGCCTTGAAGGAGTCATGGGATTTATATATATAATGTGTGTGTATGCATAATACATATGTTAAGGTACACTGAAATCGTACTGTAACATCATGAAAGTGCTTGGTATCTTTATCTATTAAGTTATTGCTGTGGCTTCTGCTCTCTCTCTCTCTCTCTCTCTCTCTCTCTCTCTCTCTCTCTCTCTCTCTCTTATTTTTATATGATATAAATACTTACAAAGACATACACACACCTGTTTGTGTGTGTGCATTTTTCTTAATTTCTTTTATTCACGTGCTTTTTCAAGTTTCAACACGTGAATATTACAATTTACTAAGTCAAGTTTTCTACTGAACTTCTTCTTCCTCTACAAGCTTGTCCCTATCTGGGGTCGCTGTAATGGTTCTTCAACACATTCTTCCATTTCCTTCGGTCCAGCGCATCCTCCTCGCTCATTCCCAACTCCCTCATATCTCTCTTCACACAATCAATCCATCGCAATTTTGGTCTACTTAACCTTCTCCACCTGGCAGTCCCATCTCCATCACCTTCCTTATCGGGTGGTCTTCCTCTCGTCTCTTTAGATGTCCAAACCATCTCAGTCTACTTTCCCTCTACTGGACATTCGCTTATTTTTGAAAGAGAAGTAAACATGAACATGACAGACAACCATGTTTATTAAAGATCCACCTTTCGATTCATAGGTCTCACCCTGAACCAAAAAATGCATATTTCTACATGTGAATTAAACAGCCCAACTCATATCCCTCTGCTTTATAGTAACATTACCTCGCTCATTATGCACCTCGGCTTTAATAATGAAAACGAAAGCCAATCCACTACAAAATGGTAATTGGCAATGCACTCTTTCTCTTCTCTCCCTCTCCATATCTCTCTCTCCTCGTCTCTCTCTCTCTCTTCTCTCTATCTTCTCGTCCTCTCCTCTCTCAAGTCCGCCTCCACCGTAGGAGGGGTAGCACCGACCAGTGCCACGGTAGCTATTACTTAAGGATCTCTGCAGCGTCCCCTCGGCCTCTAGCTGCACCTCCTATCATTCCTTTTACTATCCTCCTCATGTTCATGTTCTCTTCTTCCTTTCTACTTTCCACCCTCTTCTAACGATTGTTTCATAGTGCAACTGCGAGATTTTCCTTTCAAAAACTTCTACTCTCATTTTTCCCTTCAGCGCTGAATGACCTCATAGGTCCCAGTCCTTGGCCTTTGGCCTAAATGATATATTCCATTTTCAAGCCCACTAAAATTCTTAACTCTCCGTTGAACTAATAATCACAAATAATGAAGAATCTAAGTGAGCCTTACATAGGGCCTGAAGTACCTGGCATAAATATACAGAAATTCCAGTGAGAAAACTCAAAGGAGCCCAGGTGACGGCGACAAAATCTCTTCAGAAACAAAACTGACTCCCTCCGTCAAATGAAGTGATGACGTCAAAGGGTTGACACCATCTAAAGAAGAAGTGGGGAGAGAAATGGTCCAAGTTTCCTGCAGCAGCTACTGTCAGTATTGCTTCTCAAAAAGCTCACTGTTAGTCTTCTAGTCTGGCAACAGACGCTCTCGTATTTAGAGACGCTCGTCTTCGTGCCAACAAAAATTGGTGATGAATGATGACTTCAAGATGTCACATACGTTAATGAAGTTAGTTCGGAGACTTTGTCCCCCGCCCCCCCTTTTTTGTCTTAGTAAATTGAACTTAATAGAAAAATTATTTTCGTTCTGTTGGTTATTAACAAAACACATTCTCTCTCTCTCATGCACACAAATAAGCACATACATATAAATATATTTGCTGCGTATGTTTATGTGTGTTTTGTGTGTTTGCTTCTGTGCGTGCGTACGCGCCCAAATAAACGAGTACAAAAAATAGCATTAGCCGTTATTTAAGCAGAGATACTGACATTTTGCAGCAAACAAAGAAAGACAGCTGAACATTTTCAACTCGGATTCCAAACCATACTTGTTTTCCAGTGATTCAGTTCCATTCAAAAGAAAAATCCATGAGGCACTGAGGTTAGGTTAATGGTCTGCTGGTGTCCTACAGGTGTCCCTTTGGGCATTCTAGTACTTTGTGCAACGTAATAGTTCCTAAAGCAGGTCCTTTGCCAAAGCAACAAATGTCACATACTTATTCATTGAACCAAAGGTTCGTTCACGCCATTCTTAGTATGCAAGTCTTAAGTGGTACAGCCACGGCTGTCTCTGACCGGGTATTGCATCACTCATTTAAGTTTAACTGGCCATCGAAAATAGCCAGACAACTGGACCAGGTGAATTTAGAACTCGAGGTTACTTCTAAAGTAGCCCTCAAGTTGCTGAATCATATAACATTCCCTTTTTCTTTTAAGTGGCGGAAGTCTATCATCTCCATAACGGATATGGTTATCGTCAAGTCGTTTCACCTCATTTTTTTTTTTCACGGATCTGAGACGCAGCGACGTAAAGAAATTACACTCCCGTCGGCCTTCACTTTTATTTTAGAGCCCTAAATTAATGATCCACAAGACCCCCCAAGGTTGTCTGTTTCTGGATCTCATTCGGGCCAAGACCTGAGATAATCCACGACTTCGTTAACATGTCATCATGAGAGACTTATTAATCATTCCCTACTGCTGATGGAGAAGCCGACTGACTGTTTCAGTTCACTACTCAGGGGGGAAAGCAAGAGAGAGAGAGAGAGAGAGAGAGAGAGAGAGAGAGAGAGAGAGAGAGATCCCATCACATATATATATATATATATATATATATATATATATATATATATATATATAATATAATAATAATAATAATAATAATAATAATAATAATAATAATAATAATACTTTATTAAAAGTAATGGCTACGTTCAGCAGCAGTTACACTTGTAGAGATTCTTCTCTATTTTGCGAATAGCGGCTTTTTCAGTGCTACTTAAACAGGCTAGTAAGAGCGCCTATAGAGGTCATGGTAAAATACAGGGTCAAATAGGTGTATATATTTGAATTTTAACAGACAAACTATGATACCATAGTCATCAAAGTCATTAACGAGTTTCTCTCTCGCTCTCTCTCTCTCTCTCTCTCTCTCTCTCTCTCTCTCTCTCTCTCTCTCTATCCTTTTCTTTCTTAAAGCGAGCTTTCGTCTGGAGCTGCCAGACATCCTCGGGCTGGGATGCTGAGGGTGGACTGATCTTGGTGCGGTGTCCGTCCTCCTTATATTCTGATAATGTATCCCCGACTGACGACACCAAGAATATCGACTTAATCATATATTACCAGAATCGGAGGACGCGCGATCTTATTATGAAAAATAACTCCTCTCCACAGGTACGAGAACCCCTGAAGCAGACGCATGTAGTGTACCAGTATACATGCCCAGACCGCGAATGCAGCGGCGCCTACGTAGTATGACTACCATGCGACTGTCGAAGAGACTCTCGTGCCACGCCAAGAGGGGGCTATAAAGAATCACGCCCGCACCAAACATCACGAGGCATCTCCCGAGATGTCATCATAAAGAACACGAGATCATCGGAAGGCCCCTGATGCCCGTCGGTTGCGCCTGCTGGAGGCGCTCCTCATCCAGCAAATAAAACCTACACTGAATACGACGCAGGAAGAATTTCTCCTCCCTACGAGTATGAGAAGACCTGCCACCAACAATGACACCACCGATCATGACAACTCTATGGATGACAACGCCCCCGAACGAGGTACTCCTGCAGCCGATGGAAATCAAAGTAGCCGTGACGTCCCACAGCGTAGCGCAACGCCATCATGTTACAGCCCGCGTTAGGAGGTCCAGGCGGCTGCAGGATATGCTGCAACGCAACCATCGGCTCGAAGAAAGTGGCTTGAGACCTGGCTCAGGCAGCCAATGAAAACAAGACTCACCGCCGCCAGCCAATAGGAGACAAGCATGGGGCAGACCCCCTGCTGTCAACCACAGATATAAGGAGGACGGACACCGCACCAAGATCAGTCCACCCTCAGCATCCCAGCCCGAGGATGTCTGGCAGCTCTAGACGAAAGCTCGCTTTAAGAAAGATAGAGAGAGAGAGAGAGAGAGAAAGAGAGAGAGAAACTCGTTAATGACTTTGATGACTATGGTATCATAGTTTATCTGTAAAATTCAAATATATACACCTATTTTGACCCTGTATTTTACCATGACCTCTATAGGCGCTCTACTAGCCTGTTTAAGTAGCACTGAAAAAACGCCGCTATTCGCAAAATAGAGAAGAATCTCTACAAGTGTAATGCTGCTGAAGTAGCCATTACTTTTAATAAAGTATGCTTGAGAGAGGGTCTGCTTCCTAAGTACAATAATAATAATAATAATAATAATATGCTTTATTTCAGCTCAGGGCCATATACATTGAATATACAAAATGCAGACAGTAACATACACAATCTAGATACATGAGACATGATAAAAAAGGAAAAGAAAATGAATAATCGGCACTTATCCACAAAATAGCTGAGGTAGCATAAAAGCTAGTAATCATAATACTGGTAATAACAGTAATAATATTGGTGAGAAAAAAAATGCATTGAGAGTAATAACAGTCAGTGTACATATTATATAACTTAAATTTCAACTAGAGACCTTAGGTGGTTACAGTAGTCAGGTCCAGAGGGCTAAATACAAAAACTGAATGTAAAAAAAAAAAATTAACTTGATAGTAATCACAGTAATAATGAAAATTTAAAATATCAGCAATAAATGTAATAATGACAAAAACTGCAGATGACATCTTGCCAATATAGAGATTAAGTCCTTTAGGGGACAAAGGCCATATTTTCCCATCTTTCCCACAATTTAGATTTTCTTCTTGCTTCACTCCTTAGGCTGCTTTGTATGAGCGAGTTGCTGCTGTTTCTCACTCGGGTTACCAGACTGGACATTGTTCGCCTAACAATGAATTTTAAATTATTGTCCTGGTGGTTTACTAT
>NC_061105.1:42891268-42893179 GCF_015104395.2 Macrobrachium nipponense | reverse complement strand
CAACCGTGCATAAGATGCCTAGGCCCGTCCCTTACGACGCTCCTGATTGGCTGTTGATAAGCCAATCACAAGGCTGGATACTCTGCCTCTCTGAGAGTTCACATAGGCAGGATGAATGTTCCACCTCTCCTGAAAGACGTATACCTCAGGAGAGGTGGAACATAGATCCTACCCCTGTGAACTTTCGAGAGAGACTGAGAGTTTCCAGCCCTATGATTGGCTTATCAACAGCCAATCAGGAGTGTCGTAAGGGACGGGCCTAGACATCAAATGCACGATTGATGTGAATCTACTATAGGAGACAGGACTTCCTAGGGCTCCGGATGAAATCCTTCACCAAGAACTAGATAATAAATAGAAAATAAAAAAATTAAAATAAAATCTAATTTTAAATTTTAATTTTTTTTTTCTAACTCCGCTGAAGGAGGATGGAATTTAAAGACAGACCCTAATTTCTTTCGGATGCGGAGTGGTAGTTGTAACACCAGATAACTCAAAATCAATCAATCGGATGCAGAGTCAATTTATCTGCTTTCTAGAATAAAGCGATAATGAATTGTCTGCGTCGTCCAACTTCCTGAACAGATTTGCGTTTAATTCATTCTATCTCTCTCTCTCTCTCTCTCTCTCTCTCTCTCTCTCTCTCTCTCGTTATTTAATAAAAATGAAGATGTAGATGAATCGGAATTTTTAATATATAGCACATTGAGTTTTCATT
This sequence comes from Macrobrachium nipponense, assembly GCF_015104395.2. NCBI lineage: Eukaryota > Metazoa > Arthropoda > Malacostraca > Decapoda > Palaemonidae > Macrobrachium > Macrobrachium nipponense. The sequence continues at coordinate 42,892,461 of NC_061105.1, read as the reverse complement.
ATTCGCAGAGAGTATATATTATGAATAAGAAGTCTTCACCATCCATATTTGTATATTTACGCAAAAAGCGTCTTATCTTAAAAACGATACACGTTTCATACCTCTGCTCTTCCACAGAGGATTCCTGTCTTACAGATGACGAACGTTTCATATTCGTATCTTTCCGCATTAGTCGTCCTGTTTTCAAAATCACAAACGTTTCGTAAATTTTGGCCTTTTCCACAAGAAGCTATGCGATAAAAAATTAAAAAATTATATATATTTTTCATATTTGTGTGTTCCCGCAAGCTGGTACTTTTTTAAGATTTAAACACTTTACATATTAGGCTGATTTTTTAAGATACATCCTGACTTAAAGATTTACAATTAAATTATGATTGTCCCTCAATTAAATCATAGGTGTTTCGATTGTTCTTCGTTATTTATATGCATACGAAATTAAATTATGATTGTCTCAATTAAATCATAATCGTGTCTCAATTCTTTTGTTATTAATAAGCATAGCCAATTAACTGTTATATTTTCATGTATAAGAACTAACTGCATGATAAAGTTAATGTATAGAATTTAACATCTAACTGTTTTTCAGGAATATATTCAAAAGACGAAAAATCATGTATACTGAAAGTCCGATGTAGAACAACACTGGTCTTGACCAAAAGAATAAAGAGAAATATACAAAAATGGAGAAAAAGGGGATAAGGGAGAAAAACGAATCATGAAAGGCAAACGAAAGAAAGAGAAATGACACCAAAAAGCCAAATGTTTGCTCTCTCTCTCTCTGTCTCTCTGTCTCTCTCTCTCTCTCTCTCTCTCTCTCTCCCAACCCTTTTATTCATAAATAAACTATCCGACTCTCTTCTCTATTGAGGTCTTCGTATGCTCTCTCTCTCTCTCTCTCTCTCTCTCTCTCTCTCTCTCTCTATGTATATATATATATATATATATATATATATATATATGAATGTATGTATATATATATATATATATATATATATATATATATATATATATATATATATGTGTGTGTGTGTGTGTGTGTGTGTGTATATATATATATATATATATATATATATATATATATATATATATATATATATATGTACATATATATATATATATATATATATATATATATATATATATATATATATATATATATATATATATATATATATATTCCAAATGTTTTG
>NC_061105.1:42871268-42886268 GCF_015104395.2 Macrobrachium nipponense | reverse complement strand
ATTCATCCTGTAAGTGGCCTCGCGGAAGAATGGCTGGGAAGACAGATTACTCTCGCAGATTCTGAAGAAGAAGAAGAATGATTTAAGATATGTATATGTATATATATATATACATTATATATATATATATATATATATATATATATATATATATGCGTGTGTGTGTGTGTGTAATGTAATACACACATATGCACACACATACACATACAATATATATATATATATATATATATATAATATATATATATAATATATATATATACTATAATTCCCAATCCACATCCTCTATATTTGTAAAAATATAAATATATAAAAAAGTCGTCTCATATACTTCCATTTCTGTTCATCCAGAAATGAATAAGTAACAATTTCGCAGGCCTGCGCCTTCAGGAAAGAAGGAAGGTCGAAAGCTCCGAAATTTTTAAGAACTTTCAATTCACCAGAAAAGCAGTTTACCAGCTCACGAAAAAAAAGTGGGGGGTGGGGGGGGGGACCTTTTGAAAGCCAAGCGCTTTATGTGCCACTGAACAAATGACCCTGAACAAATGACCCTGAACAAATGACCCTGAACATGTGCCCTGAGCAAGACACTGGAGAGAAGAGGAAGAGGAAATCCTGGAATCTTTTTTGGGAGGAAAACAAATTCGGAAACTTGGCCTTTCTGAGCAAAAAGTCAAAAGGAAAGTCGGTGATGTCTGAGGTGGAGGGAAATCTCTTCTTCGGTCGCTGTTGTTCTATTTTGCTTCCCGAGTTTTGTTTTGGTCGATTTTTTCCGTAATCTTTTTACTGGCGCCATTTCTTCGAGTTTGGTTGGTTCATGTTACGGTACATACTGGTTAGTGGTTTTGCCTTATTTTATTTCACTTCTTTTTGTCTATCAAAGATTTCTTCATTCAGTGATATATATATATATATATATATATATATATATTATATATATATATAAATCATATATATATTATATATATATATATATATATATATATATATATACACAAAGCCTCCTTTCTTCCTCTCATGTACAAACACCCCCACCCATAAACTATCACACTTGCGCACACATGCATGCACACACACACACGCATATATACACCCAACAATAAAATAAAAATTCCACACCTGGACACGATTAAGACGGTGACTCAGATCCTCGGAGAATCTAACCCTTTTGCATTTACTTACCCAAACACCGTAGCCAAATCCCTGATTAACGTCCAACAAATGACATCCCCCAGGGACACAGGTGTTTATGCAATCCCATGCCAGGACTGTGACCAATCTTACATCGGATTTACAGGAAAATCACTTCCCCAGAGATTAATACAACACAAACGGTCAGTTAGGTATGGACAACAGAACTCAGCTATTTTCAATCATATAAATAAACATAACCATAGAATAAACTGGAATTTGTCACATATAATTTATAGCAGCAACTGCCGTTACAAGAGTCAAATGATGGAATCGACCTTAATAAAAGAGAGGCAGGTAATGAACATCTCAAAAAGAGCATGGGTTTCAGATGTGATCGACAACATTTTCATTCAACCAACGCTTAAGAAGATTAAAGGATGATTATCAGCGGGAGTGACCTAAATTGGCTTACCTATGGATAGATCTCTTGGTATAAATACCACCTTTTCTGTAAAGTTTTCTCATTCATCTACCTGAAGAGGGAGACATCAGTCTCTGAAATATAGTATTTTTCTCTCTATATTTTGGTGTTTTTATGGGCTTCTTTTATTAGATGGAATTCTGTTGTAACAAACTTTTTACCAGTTATATCTATATAATATATTATATATATATATATATATATATATATATATATATATATATATATATATATATATATGAAAAGCCAATAAAACTTGAGACATATCGTTTTGTTTTAAAAACATAATTCCTAATGTTTTTACATATATACACGTGTGTATGAGTGTAGATATATATATATATGTGTTGTAAGGAAAAAATAATGAGAAATTAAATAACAAATAAATTTTTAAAAAAGCGACCGAAAAAACATGCCAACTAATTCCAAAAGTACATAGAAAAAAAACAAAAACCCTGAGAGGAAATTCCACAGCAAGGCTGGAGAGGGATGTCAGTGCTTGTATAAAACGATTTTATTATGACTCAACATTGTTATTATAAAAATCTATCACGCAATGCCGGTATGAAATCTGATTCACTTTTCAATATAATACATACCAATGCAATTGATGCATTTCTACTTAGAAGGAGAAATGCATCAATTGCATTTCTCCTTCTAAGATTATAATAATACCAAAAATAAACTTTTGAATGATTTGATAATTATATTATTGAACAGGAACTAAAGCTTTGAGTAAACTTGAGTGAACTTTATTATTTTTATTTAAAGTAATTACAATGCTCGCAGCCGTAGTACTAATTATATAAAGACATTATTACCCAAATAGTTCCAAACACAGTCCTAACTTCATAAAAAAATATAAAAAATATCACAATACAGACTCAGCTAAGAGAACACTGTGAGTGCATATTTAGGATCACAAGACTATTCCCGAGACAATATTGCTCATCACCTCAAGTGGCACTCGAAATCGCCTCGAGGAAGACTCAGAAGCAGATGAGAGAAAGGAACCGAAGCCCTTGAGGCGTTGCTTGTGTGGTACAACACAGGGACGTCTCGCTCGGAGGATCTTTGGTAAGTTGCTGGGGAATTCTTTTTATTCATGAGGGGTTTTTGTTGCTAAGAGCTGTGCCTTGAAGGACGTTAGATATATATATATTATATATATATATATATATATATATATATATATATATATATATAATATATATATATATGTACTAAATATATATATATATATATATATATATATATATATATATGTATATAATATATATATCCCGATATATATATCTATATAATATATATAAGTTATAACAAATTTATATATAATTATAATTATATATATATATATATATATATATAGTTATGATCTGTGTATTTTGCATAATACATATGTTAAGGTACACTAAAATCGTACTGAAACATCATGAAAGTGCTTGGTGTCTTTACCTTTTAAGTTATTGCTGTGGCTTCTGCTCTCTCTCTCTCTCTCTCTCTCTCTCTCTCTCTCTCTCTCTCTTATTTTTATATGATATAAATACTTACAAAGACATACTTGTTTGTGTGTGTGCATTTTTCTTAATTTCTGTTATTCACGTGCTCTTTTAAGTTTCAACACGTGAACATTAAAATTTACTAAGTCAAGTTTTCTTATGAACCTCTTCTTCTTTTTCTTCTTGTTCTTCTTCCTCTACAAGCTTGTCCCTATCTGGGGTCGCTGTAATGGTTCTTCAACACATTCTTCCACCTCCTTCGGTCCAGCGCATCCTCCTCGCTCAATCCCAACTCCCTCATATCTCTCTTCACACAGCAAATCAATCGCAATTTTGATCTACCTAACCTTCTCCCACCTGGTAGTCCCATCTCCATCACCTTCCTTATCAGGTGGTCTTCCTCTCGTCTCTTTAGATGTCCAAACCATCTCAGTCTACTTTCCCTCTACTGGATAATCTTTTATTTTTGAAAGAGAAGTAAACATGAACATGACAGACAACCATGTTTATTAAAGATCCACCTTTCGATTCATAGGTCTCACCCTGAACCAAAAATGCATATTTCTACATGTGAATTAAACAGCCCAACTCATATCGCTCTGCTTTATGGTAATATCACCTCGCTCATTATGCACCTCGGGTAATGAACTCGAAAGCCATCCACTACAGAATGTAATTGCATATCATGACAGAAATATGATGCAGTTTAACAGGCAAAGCTCTCTCTCTCTCTCTCTCAAGTCCGCTCCCGTAGGAGGGGTAGCACCGACAGTGCACTTCATGCGGTGCACTGTAGCTATTACTTAAGGATCTTTGCAGCGTCCCCTCGGCCCCTAGCTGCACCCCCCATCATTCCTTTTACTATACCTCCGTTCATGTTCTCTTTCTTCCAACTTACTTTCCACCCTCTTCTAACGATTGTTTCATAGTGCAACTGAGAGATTTTCCTTTCAAAACTTTCTACTCTCATTTTTCCTTGCAGCGCGGAATGACCTCATAGGTCCCAGTCCTTGGCCTTTAGCCTAAATGATATATTCCATTTTCAAGTCCAGTAAAGTTCTTAACTCTCCGTTGAACAAATAATCACAAATCAATATGAAGAATCTAAGTGAGCCTTACATAGGGCCTGAAGTACCTGGCATAAATATAACAGAAATTCCAGTGAGGAAAACTCAAAGGAGCCCAGGCGACGGCGACAAAATCTCTTCAGGAACAAAACTGACTCCCTCCAGCAAATGAAGTGATCACGTCAAAGGGTTGACACCATCTAAAGAAGAAGTGGAGAGAGAAATGGTCCAAGTTTCCTGCTGCAGCCACTGTCAGTATTGCTCCTCAAAAAGCTCACTGTTTGTCTTCTAGTCTGGCAACAGACGCTCTCGTATTTAGCGACGCTCGTCTTCGTGCCGACAAAAATTGGTGATGAATGATGACTTCAAGATGTCACATACGTTAATGAAGTTAGTTCGGTGACTTTGTTCACCCCCCCCCACCCCCCCCCCCCCCCCCCCCACCCCCCCCCCCCCCTTTTTTTTTTTTGTCTTAGTAAATTGAACTTAATAGAAAAATTATTTTCGTTCTGTTGGTTGGTAACAAACACATTCTCTCTCTTTCTCATGGACACAAATAAGCACATACATATAAATATATTTGCTGCGTATGTTTATGTGTGTTTTGTGTGTGTTTGCTTCTGCGCGTGCGTACGCGCCCAAATAAACGAATACAAAAAATAGCATTAGACGTTATTTAAGCCAGAGATACTGACATTTTCAGCAAACAAAGAAAGACAGCTGAACATTTTCAACTCGGATTTCAAACCATACTTGTTTTCCAGTGATTCAGTTCCATTCAAAAGGAAAATCCATAAGGCACTGAGGTTAGGTTAGTGGTCTGCTGGTGTCCTACAGGTGTCCCTTAGGTCATTCTAGTACTATGTGCAACGTAATAGTTCCTAAAGCAGGTCCTTTGTCAAAGCAACAAATGTGACATACTTTCTCATTGAACCAAAGGTTCGTTTACGTCATTCTTAGTATGCAAGTCTTAAGTGGTACAGCCACGGCTGTCTCTGACCGGGAATTGCATCTCTCATTTACGTTTAACTAGCCATCGAAAATAGCCAGACAACTGGACCAGGTGACTCTTCTTTCCAGCAACCAGCGGAATTTGGAACTCTACTCCTAAGGTAGCCCTCAAGTACTTCTTGACTCATATAACATTTCCTCTTTTAAGTGGCGGAAGTCTATCATGTCCATAAGTCGTTTCACCTCATTTTATTTTACGGATCTGAGACGCAGTGACGTATAGAAATGCCTCTCCCGTCGGCCTTCACTTTAAGAGACCCTAAATTAATGATCCACAAGACCCCCCAAGGTCGTCTGTTTCTGGATCTCATTTGGTTGAAGACCGGAGATAATCCACGACTTCGTTAACATGTCATTATCAGGGACTTAATAGTCATTCCCCACAGCTGATGGAGAAGCCGCCTGACTGTTTCAGTTCACTTCTCAGGGGAGAGAGAGAGAGAGAGAGAGAGAGAGAAAAGCAAGAGAGGTCCCATCATGTATAGTATATATATATACTATATATATATATCTATATATATATATATTATATATATATATATATATATATATATATAATGTATATATTCATCGAGCTACAAATGTCCTTTAAATATCCAGTTCGCTCTACCTCGGAATTAATATATTTTCATATATGTTAACCGAAGGGGAATTTTTTAGCTGATAATAATTTCGTCCTCTCGTGGGTTCGAACCAGAGCCCCGGAGAGCTGAGGAGAAATCAGGACTCCAGTGACATTATCGACTCGGCCAACAGGTGATAAAACTTCATATATATATATACATATATCTTCCTGTTCTCCCAGGAATACTTGGCAACGAACAGGAATCACGAATAAGAAAAAGAAAGAAAGAAGGAAGTGAAAACTCGAGAAAAGGGCGAATCCTCAACCACACAAAAAATGAGGATGTTTTGCAATCACTTGAGCGAAGGCGATCCAATACCTCAGCGTCGCATTGAAACCCCTGAAGGACACTGAAATTGAAAAACGTTTCCAACGCGATACATCCCCTTTACTCTACAGAGCAATAGCGATATCAACGTTTATATCAGTGTCTCGGTGGGAGATTAATACAGAATGTTGAAATGTCCAGATTATACTGTTATACAAATTGTGGAAACTAAATATCTGGTATTTATGGCATGACAACAGCTTCATTTGGGCTAGCGTTCAAAATCAATCTATGGATGTTAATCTAGAAGTAAAATTCTATTTAGTAATCTGCATGTAAATAGCTATTTATTTTGGATTTATATGAAAGCTTCATTTTTATTCGGATTGTGTGCATGCGCTTGTTGGAGTTGGTGCAGTTAGGAGAGAGAGAGAGAGAGAGAGAGAGAGAGAGAGAGAGAGAGAGAGAGAGAGAGATACATATGCTGGCTTTAAGAAACGATCAACAATTCGCCTTCTGTTAGAAAATAATATGGAATTTTCATGCATGTGTCAGTGTGTGTGTGTGTGTGTGTGTGTGTGTGTAAGTATCAACAGTTAGCCTAGGTAATTAAAAACACAATAAAGGTCTTTGATGCTTCGACGCCTTTGTAGCTAAAACATGCACAGAGGGAAATATGAAATCTTACCGATCAAATATTTCCTACATGCATTAATAAACAATTATGGATATTCCGTGAATGCCTTAACAATTCCATAATAGCTTAACTGTCACAGATATCTTTGACATGTAACTGTCAGTATCTAATTTAACAGTGGAGGCTTCACGTAGCGTAGTAGCTGAGGAAATTATCGTTAGACAATTGTGGAACTCAGCGTCCATTCCAGGGACACTGAACACCTGCTTTCCAGAGACAACGGCTGATGACGGTCCCACGCATCCATTAGGCTGCCATGAATGAAATTTCTTATCTTGAGCTTTATTTACAAGAAAAGACGACAATTGGAGAAATGGACCTAGATAAGCCTTGATCTCGAAATCTTGTTGCTGAAAAATCTGATTTCGATACTACCATATTCAGTAGGAACAGAAACTTACAAAGTAAGTATTGTTCTCAAATTATAAAGATGAGACTAATTGTTGCCCAAATTTACAGATTTTAGTTCAGAAATGTTCCGCAGTGAATTACAACAAATGCAGTAATATTCATTTTAAGTCACTGAATGTTGTCGATTCTCTCTCTCTCTCTCTCTCTCTTTGAACATGACCTTTTGCATACGGGGATGAGAAGTAGAGATAAAGGACAGATAAAACTCAGCCGATGGGGAAATGAACACCTGTCCCTCAGAATCTAGATAAACAAACTATCCTGAACTAAAGCTCACGAACTGACTCGTCCGAATATCAAGGTTCAACCGCTCATAAGGTATATTATATCATACAAGAAAAGTCAGCAAAATAATTTACCTTAGAATGAATTCCCACCGCTGACTGGAATCCAATTCCTTTCGCAAAAATATTGCTGGCGTTTGGCATTTTTTTGGAAAGGAAAATGTTTTGCATGAATTTATGGGATTGACTGTTTTTGATGCTGGAATTCTGGATAAGAATGTTATGAATATGCTTAAAAGTTTCGTGGCGTCAGCTGAAGAAAAAACTTTTCTGGAATTCTATTATGAAGGACGAGAGAGAGAGAGAGAGAGAGAGAGAGAGAGAGAGAGAGAGAGAGAGAGAGAAGTAACCGAATTTTATGCGTCTTAATGTCTTTTAATGTTTAAAAGCATTTATTTGACGTCACAAGTGCCACGGTCATTTAATGTCGTAAGTGTCAGGGTCACGGGTGTCGAAAGCTGGACCAGAATTCAGCAAGCTGAGGGTGGAATGACACCTTCACTTTCTTTCCATTGAGTTTTGAAAAAAGTAATATATATCTATATATATATATATATATATATATATATATATATATATTTATATATATATATATATATATATATTTATATATATATATATATATATATATATATATATAGTGCAAGTGTATGAGTGTATTTAGAATGTATTACGTAAAAAAAACATAAAATTACGTCCATTAACGGACATGCACTGAAATTTTTATTAAAAAACGAAAGCGATAAACGTGTAATTATCAGTCTATCCAATTGAAAAGTGACATAAGGCATTTGGGACACCTTGATTAAATACAAAGCCACCCCGATAATGGAATCTGAATACATATGAGGCATATGGTGGTCCTTCAGCCAGACACAGAATTATTCCTCTGAATTTAAAGAGAGAGAGAGAGAGAGAGAGAGAGAGAGAGAGAGAGAGAGAGAGAGAGAGAGAGGTGTCTGACCCAGTTGAAATGCTGCATTTAAAAGAACAAATGATTCCCTAAGGCTACAGGGTCCATGTATCTTAAAATCTAATAATGCCCATTATATCTGTTACAAATCATTCGCTGAAAAGTCTATGATTGATACTTTTACCTTAAACTATAACACGTCTAATGAATTAACAAAATCCCAAATAAATTAAAACTTATTATGTACTGTAGAAACCACTTAATCGCTATTCACTTATCATTCAGACGATCGCGAGCAGAAAAAAAGCCTCTAAACTCAATTTCGTATGACCCACCATACCCAGAATGTTGAATGGATACAGCATCATTTAAATTCTCTTTAGGAAACCTTGGCACCACCTATTGCCCGAGGAACCAAACGTGACCCGGATACCGAGTAGGACAGCTCAGTCTCAGCCACTTCCATGTTCCGTGCAATCTATGTGGTTACGACGTCATTAAAGAGGAAAAAGAGAAAACGCAAGAAAGTAGGGAACAAATTGAGAATGAAGAAGAAATTTTGTTTACTTTTTATCTCTACCTTTAGTATTTCTGATAAGTGCACAGCTTGGATTTTCCGTACGAGGGGGATGGAATAAATGAAGTAAAAAGTCATAAATATCACAAGTAAATATACCCACATATACTTATAAGCACAGGCATATATATATATATATATATATATATATATATATATATCTATATATATATATTACATACATACATATATAAGTAGATATAGACCTTAGATTTAAAACAGCGATCTAATGGGCCTTTTATACTTGATACGTATTCCGTTTTATCTTAGGAATTATGTATGTATATTATATATATACATATATATAGATATATATATATATATATAGATATATATATATATATATATATATATATATATATATATATATATAGTTACATATATACATCATATATCCATACTATATATATATATATATAATATATATATATGTACATATATACATTCATATATATACATATCTATATATATATATATATATATATATATATATATATATATATATATTATATATATATATATATATATATAAAAACACACGAAGAACAATCTTATCTGGATTTTCAAAACATTAAAAACACTGTTTAGGATTAAGGATTATCCAATCACGAAAGAACCCCCTTGAAAGGGAACCGGGAGCATCTGTCACACACCAAATGCAGTTATTCTGAGCAAAGCGATAAGAATGCAAATGAGGGTAGATGTACTTCATTCAATTTCTCGCAGTATTTCCGGAGCAAACGTTTGTTTAAATATTCAGTTGCATTTGGCAACCAACAGAGAGAGAGAGAGAGAGAGAGAGAGAGAGAGAGAGAGAGAGAGAGAGAGAGAGAGAGAGGCTGTATCTGAATCACATTCCAAAAGATGTTTTGGTTTCATCTCGATAACTGAAGAGGAGGAGAATGAACAGAGAACATTGATGAGAACGAGACATTAGTACAAAAAGAAGGCGCCAGAGAAGATCAAACAGTCCTGCAATAAACTAAAGAAGGAGGCGAGGTTGAAGGTAACCAAAATAACTAGGAAATATCAAGTAGCTCCTTTATTTTGCCTGAGGAAGACGTGATAAAAATGGCTCACTTAACCCATTCTCCTAAGTCATTATAGAACCGTACAGTCCTTACTAAAACGACAAGCAAAAAATGTCGTAACACATTCAGAGAAACTGTTCCAGAGGGCGCTGGAAAGCCTGAGAACTTCGCACATCGACAGAATGTGGATGTTCACATCGCGAAATGAGTAGCACGAACTAAATATAGATCTAATGGTACCTTGAAACAGAACTGAAGGAAGATCGCCTAGCTAGTGTAGAGCCTGTTCCATTTTTGGATATAAGAAAACGAAAATTTCTACCCATTTCGTCCTAACGAAAGAGGTCCCGAGAAGCTGCCGGCATCCAGGCATGAGATAAATGCAGTCACAATGAATGATCTAAATTAATTTATGTGAGCGGAGGAAATATTGCTAGCTTCGCTCTCTCCACTTCTCTAAATCAAAGAGTTTGCAAGGAGATGCAAGGACAGGAAAATGGTTAAATTCTGGAGTGGGAGAAGAACCAGTTGGACCGAATAAGGCTGTCTCCCTCCCTCGACCTCACGTGAAAAATAGATTCTCGCTTACCGTCAACCGAGCAAATTTGATACAACATATAAAAACGTCTCCCATTGCAAAATCGTGCTGTGCGATATCACTCTTGCTAATCTTCCCCTTTAGTTAATATTGCAGAATGTCATAAAATTTGAAAGTTGCGTTGAGAAATTCTTGCAAAATGGTCCGACATTATCGTGGGTTATCATACGGAGAGCAAGAAGAATATTAAAACTTAAACCTTCTGAATTGTGTTGTTTGCGCTTAAGAGGGGGGGGGGGGGGGGGTGGGGGGGGGGGGGGGGGGCGGTTGGATTATTTCACGTTCGCTGTGGGAAATGAAATTTCATTTCATCATAAGGATTTAAAATGCTGTAGAGGAAATAAACGCAATGTAATAAACATTACAGCCATCTGCAAACATGTTTCATGTAAATATATACATGACCTTTAACTTCTCTTTTGCTACGTGAAATAATTCAATACAAATTATAACATTCTGATTTATTTTCGCGAGGAAAAGACATTCCATACATTCCTGTTTTTTGGAATATTGCCTTTCAGCTGCAGTGTGCAAAATTTTTAAAAATCAAAGTATAAATCCTCTGCAACTGCAATAATGTAACTTTCGCCAATCATTTCCCTTAAACGTTCTGTTGATAACTTTGAGATTCAAGACCTATTTAAGCTTACCAAAAGAACATGTAGGAATAAGGGAAAACAGGATTCCTTTTTCCGAGTATCTTATTGTTCTTTATAGAAAAGTCGACAGGGAACGTAATGTCTACATGGAATGTAGGACTAAAGAAGAAGAAAGGGAAGGATAAGCAGAGGGAAAGTGATGGGCCGATATCTTAGAAATGACTCTTCAAAACAACGGAGCGCGAAATAATTTAGTGAAATCCAAACCATGGAAGGAAGGAAAGAAATGCAAACTCCCTAATGTTGTCAATGAAAAGACTCTTAAAAGGATTATTCATTACGAGCGATTGCGAAGCGAAGACTTACTGGAAACGGGCTCATTTCTGGTGGCCCGGCACGGCTTTGCCCTTACGCTATTCAAATGCTATCTTCGAAAGTATTGAAGATGAAACATAAATTCTTTCGGCTGATAAATTTCATCCAAAATAGATTAATTTTTAAATATCATAAATTTATATTTAAATTATGTTTTAGTTATTGCATTCCTGGCGGCCCGGCACGGCACGGTCCGGCACAACCCGGCACGACCTGGCTATTCATATGCTAATATCTTCGAAAGTATTGAAGATGAAAGAAAAATTCTTTCGGCAGATAAAACTTTACATCTTTAGATTTCATCCCATATAAGATTTATTTTTAAAATGTCATAAATTCACATTTAAATGGCTTTAGTTATTGCATTTCTGGCAGCCCGGCACGACCTGGCACCGCCCTAACTCTATTCAAATGCTATCTTCGAAAGTATTGAAGATATAAGAAAATTTTTTACGGCAGATAAAACTTTACATCTTTAATTTTCATCCCATATAAGATTTATTTTTTAAAATATAAATTCACGTCTAAATGATGGTTTTATTATTGAATTATAATTTGTTCAAAATTGATGATTCCGGCACCAAATTCGATAGTTTTCTCGAATCCCAGGCTTAGTTAAACTAAGCGTTCTCACTTCCGCTATAAAGAATTATTTCGCATTGTATCGTTTGTCATATTATTTTGAGTTTGATGTTGGAAAACTCTTTGATGGTTTAAATTGAAGCCTTCAGAGCGCCCTACTGGTTATTAGTCATTAAATAATATTTTGTCATTGTAAAATACTGATTCTATGATAGAAAGAAATATAGTAAAATTGCAATTCTTTACAAGCTTTTGTATAATAGCTTGTGGAGAGGAGGAGGAGGAGGAGGAGGAGGAGGAGGAGGAGTACTCATTTACAGGAGAGTATATCTGGAGGGTTCTAAGAGGTTTCGCGGTAACATTCGTGAAGTGAATAATATAACTTTTTATTTAAATTAACTTAAAAGAAGTTACAGGTCTACTGTTATTTTTATGCCAGCGTGGTAATTTATACTTTAGATTTTTCTTACAGTTTGTTGAAAAGCCAATATTTTTTTTCATTTTTACTTCACTGTAAAAGAAAGTTCCTCCTCTCTCTCTCTCTCTCTCTCTCTCTCTCTCTCTCTCTCCTCTCTCTCTCTCTCTCTTTCTGTTCTAAAATAATCAACCTAAACAACCGAAGTTCGTTTCACGAAGCATTTACAGAACGGCTCACAAAGTTAAAATAAATCACACAGAAAACGGAGAAAAACTCATTTAACTTCGACTCCGAACGCTATCTGGACCCCAGGCACCCAGAAGCCAGAGAGACTTTGAGGGACTGATAAACTATGTCGCATCCACTCGACTGCACATTCCCGATCGACTGGAATCTCTTCTGTTTGTGTCTACTTTGTCTGTCTATCTGTCAGTTTATAACGGGCATAGATAGAGATAGACAGATAGACACGGGTATAGATAGAGATAGACAGATAGACACACTGATAGATAGATAGATAGGTGGATAGATTGCATAAGGAAGACAGAATGTCTGATCTTGGTTAATTAATGTTCTGTAAAACTGTGAGATGTCGTATTAACCAGTTGCCATCAGTAAGTAAATAGATAAATAAATGACTAAATACTACCAAGTTAGCCTTTTTTACTTAAACTGGATATTTATCAGAATGTTAAACATCCGAACAAATAGAATTATTAAATTAGATATTTTTGAATGATGCAGTCACACATTTGACCTATATATATATATATATATATATATATATATATATATATATATATATATATATATATAAAACTTAACTTTTAATTTATCAAGTAAAATTTTAATTATTGCAGACTGATGATGTGTTGAAGCAACATGAAACGCTCATATAAATAAAGCATGCTCTAGACTGCTGTCTTCCTGGGGACTCCTGACATATATATATATATATATATATATATATATATATATATATATATATATATATACATTATATATATACGTGCCTGCTTGTAAGTGCGTTTCTACGCGTGTGTATGCGTTCGTTGGCGCGAAGGAGGAAGAGGAATAATTATAGGATAAAAGCAACAGAAAACATTCTTCTTGTCTCTACGATATTAGCAGACGAACAGAAGAAAAGAGAGAGAGAGAGAGAGAGAGAGAGAGAGAGAGAGAGAGAGAGAGAGAGAGAGAGATTGCTCGTTTCCAATTTAGCAGACGAAGACTTTCAGTACTACAAATGCTTACGAAGTCTGGATTTCCAAATTGCTACTTTTAGCGATTGTTAAAGTTCCAGCCACCCCCTATTGTCCACCACAGAAGGAGGACACACTTTAAGAAATTCACACACAATCATATATGGGACTTTTAATCTACTTTGAACATTACATAATTGATCTATGTTCTTGGTAATTCATATATATATATTACTTGATTTAATTAACTATTACTTTATGATTATACTTCTTTCTTTACTTCCTTTACAGTAATGTTACTATCTACATTCACGTGCTTTGTTGAAACAAATCAAAGATCATTCTGTTGCGATCAAGTAATTAACATCTAACAGGGCAACTTTCCTTGACATGATATTGAAAGTAATCCATCAAATTAAGTTTGATATATTATTGTCTGACGCGAATGCTGCATCCATTCATTTCTGTTGACATTAAGGACGAAAGGGCCTTATAGTCCAACCAGGCTATATGCAATGCATGTAATGTCCATTCCTCTTCGAGTACAGACTCTCCTCTCTCTCTCTCTCTCTCTCTCTCTTCTCTCTCTCTCTCTCTCTGTCAAGTTATATGCAATGTATGTAATGTCCTTGAAAATAATGATTTATCTTCAAGTATACTCTCTCTCTCTCTCCCTCTTACTGCCTGAAATCTGTGAAATCTGCGAGTTTCATCTTTGCCGATATGGAAAATGATCAGATAAAAAATTCTAAATTCATGAAGTTTAAGGAGAGGAGAATGAACGAATGAAATATCGATGGGAAAACTTCAGAGGAGTCAAGCGGGACACAGGTCACCAACTTCAGGCTGAAGTCGGTAGCAGTAATATACAACTATCCTCCATAAAACCAACCAGTGTTATTTAAGCCTCCAAGCAATAACTTCACTGCTTTGTATTAGTTGTCATTTTCTGTTCGTTCACCGCCGATTGATAAACGAAAAAGGAACCAATAACAGAATAATGACACTGATCATAGAGCAGTCAACCTCGATTCTAACTAAAGAATAGGAACAACGAAATTACCAAGAGAAGAAAGTGCAGTTGCTTCCCTGTCTCAGTTGCTTTCCAGATAACAAAGGCAATTGAAATTCCAGGCACGTCCTTGTTATCTTGGCAACTTTTGCGCTCCTCAAGAATTGGGTTCTGGATTCCAGACGCCTCATTTAAAGGTCGCAGATAATTTGAAGA
>NC_061105.1:42862550-42865768 GCF_015104395.2 Macrobrachium nipponense | reverse complement strand
GTTGGCGCGAAGAAGGAAGAGGAATAATTATAGGATAAAAGCAACAGAAAACATTCTTCTTGTCTCTACGATATTAGCAGACGAACAGAAGAGAGAGAGAGAGAGAGAGAGAGAGAGAATTTCAGCCCAGACATATTGATTTTTCTCAATTTTCCTTGTCTACATTACTCGAATGGTTATGGCCATTTGAAGTCATAAGTTAATTCCCAATGATCTGATAACTTCATATGGAAGATCATCGTAGCGAAGCCAAAGAAGTATTAATCTCAAGGGTGACTTTCAAGATCTCAGCGGAGCCTTCAAGCTTGGCACTTGAACACATTTCAGAATATCACATTTTCGCGTTTTTAGCATTCGACAAAATTCCTATCTTAGTGATGTAAGGTTATTTTGATTTTCTGTCTGTTGGTTTCTTAGTGTTAATTCAAATGCTACTGTTGCAGCTAAGTATTTTTAATTTAATTTTTAATGGAAATGAACGTAAAACTATTTACAGAGAGAGAGAGAGAGAGAGGAGAGAGAGAAGTTGACGAGAGAGAGAGAGAGAGAGAGAGAGAGAGAGAGAGAGAGATTAATATATAATTGTATTGCTACAAATCAGTCCTCTTCAAAGCCAACAGAATATTTGATTGCTCGTTTGCAATTTAGCAGACGAAGACTTTCAGTATTACAAATGCCTACGAAGTCTGGAATTCCAAATTGCTACTTTTAGCGATTGTTGAGATTCCAGACCACCCCCCCCGTTGTCCACCATAGAAGGAGGGCACACTTTTAAAAATTCACACACAATCACATATGTGACTTTTAATCTACTTTGAACATTACATAATTTATCTATGTTCTTGGTAATTCATTTATATATTACTTGATTTAATTAACTATTACTTTATGATTATACTTCTTTCTTTACTTCCTTTTTCAGTAATGTTACTAGTTACATTCACGTGGCAAAGGTATATGCCTTGTGTTGAAACAAATCAAAGATCATTCTGTTGCGATCAAGCAATTACACTCTAACAGGGACAACTTTCCTTGACATGATATTGAAAGTAATCCATCAAATAATTACGTTTTGTATATCATTGTCTGACCGTGAATGCAAGCATCCATTCATTTCTGTTGAGATTAGGACAAAGAGGACCTTATAGTCCAACCAAGGCTATATGCAATGCATGTAATGTCCATTCCTCTCTCTCTCTCTCTCTCTCTCTCTCTCTCTCTCTCTCTCTCTCTGAAGCTATATGCAATGCATGTAATGTCCTTGAAAATAATGATTTCTCTTCGAGTATACTCTCTCTCTCTCTCTCTCTCTCTCTCTCTCTCTCTCTCTCTCTCTCTCTCTTTCTACTGCCTGAAATTTGCGAGTTTCATCTTTGCCAATATGGAAAATTGCTCAGATAAAAGACATGAACGATGAAATACGATGGGGAAACTTCAGAGGAGTCAAGCGGGACACAGATCACCAACTTCACGCTTAAGTCGGTAGCAGTAATATACAACTATCCTCCATAAACCAAGCGGTGTTTATTTAAGCCTCCAAGCAATAACTTCACTGCTTTGTGTTAGTTGTCATTTTCTGTTCTTTCACCGCCGATTGATAAACGAGAAAGGAACCATTAACAGAATAATGTGTACAAGATACATAAAGTCAATCAACCCTGAGTTCTAACAAAAGGACCAGGAACAACTAAATTTACCAAGAGAAGAAAGTGCAGTTGCCTTCCCTGTCTCAGTTGCTTTCCAGATAACAAAGGCAATTGAAATTCCAGGCACGTCCTTGTTGTCTTGGCAACTTTTGCGCTCCTCAAGAATTGGGTTCTGGATTCCAGACGCCTCATTTAAAGGTCGCAGATAATTTGAAGAAGAGTTCGCGGAAGAACTCGTTGAATGGCTTTCTAATTTGCATTTTGGCCAAATGTTTAAGAAGGATATAAATTTTTCAAAGTGTAAAAGTGTATAGGTAAACGGAATTGATATGAATTAAAATATTAAGCTATCTCTCTCTCTCTCTCTCTCTCTCTCTCTCTCTCTCTCTCTCTCTCTCTCTCTCTCTCTCTCTTCTCAAAATCATGATTCATATAAATTTATATAACATTAGCACGCAAATTTTGGAAACCAAAAATAATCCTCCTCTCTCTCTCTCTCGCTCTCTCTCTCTCTCATAAATTAAGTTCTATTAAAATCTAATATAACATTAGCATGGCAAATTTTAAGGAAAACCAGAAATCTAATACTCAATTTTCTTTTTTTTTCTCTCTCTCTTCTTCTCTTTCCTTCACAAAAAATAAACATGATTCAAACAAACATTAGGCTTGTAATTTTGGAAACAGGAAATAAATCCTTCCTTCCTCCTCTTCTCTCTCTTCTCCTCTCTCTCTCTCCTCCTCTCTCTTCTCTCTTCTCCTCTTCTCTCCACAAAATCATGATTCAAATAATACTCCTCTTCCTCTCTCTCTCTCTTTCTCTCTCTCTCTCTCCCCCTTCACAAAATCAGGATTCAAATAATATTAGCTAGCTAATTTTGGAAATCAAAAATAATTCTCTCTCTCTCTCTCTCTCTCTCTCTCTCTCTCTCTCTCTCCTCTCTCTCTCTCTCTCAAAAATATGCATCATATACAGGAATTTCATTACAGCTAAACCAAACTCTCATTTATCTATCTACTCGTTATATAACGAACAACATTTTTCAATCTCTAGGTATTTGGAAAGATAAAATTTTCAAAAAAAAATAAAGAAAAAATGTAAATGATAAAATTATACAGACGAAAGTATGACAGAACACTTTAATGTCATGGCTATGAGTTTTCAAGGATCAATCTTAGCCAGCTGAATAAATGGAAAAGTTACAAAACGGTAATAAATAATTCCTGAAAAACAAAACCATGAATGCCCAGAAACAATGAATTCAGAGGAATGAATGAATGAATGACAAACATTCATCATAATCACGTCAGATGGATGATATCCGAAATCCTGAAAACAATGATAAAATGAGCCCCTATCAATTTAAGGGTGAATATAAATTGAAACCGCCGGTTTTTTTTTTTTTTTTGTGCTGTACTCTAAAAAACATCATGATGAATCCTCCATCTAAACTTTTGATCGATTTTTTGTATCTTTGTTTATGAGCTTTTTGTATGTATCATTATAGTGCATCTGCTTTGAGGTTTTCCTCCTGTTACACTTTTCAAACCTTCAACTGTCAATTTTCATCTCAG
>NC_061105.1:42845050-42852550 GCF_015104395.2 Macrobrachium nipponense | reverse complement strand
CCGAGTTTCAACCATAAATAACGGGAAATTGCATTGCCATGATGAGATTTTGCAAATGAGATTGAAAATGAGGTCGTGAGACTCAACAAACCACAGCAGGTATTAGTTTCCTGTGCAATGTATGGATTGCCCCAGGGATTTGGAGTAGCCCCTTTGCTATCTACGTACAGTTGGACACAGGTTTCCCTGGTACACCTTCTTATATGGTAACAGTGTTTACTGAGGGGGATGGGGGGAGGACTCTTCCTCTCTTAGCAAGAGTTCCACCAATAAGCTCTGGAATTCTTTCAGTGGGAGGAGTCATTAGGTATGGTTGGAGAAACCCACACACACACACACACACGGAGTAAAAAAAAAAAAGTAATCTGAGCAGGTTATATCGCTGTAACTAAGATTACTGTCTCACTTTTAATAATTAAGTTTGATTTATTAAGATTCCATTTAACTTTTCGTCTAAGGTGCTTATCTTACCACCGTGTCTGTTATTATGTATCGGTCATATTCATTACGCAATACTTAAAATTGATCAAAATTTTAGAGTTATATTGATATTGGAGAGAATCACGAACATCATAGCAGGATATTTTAACCTTATCATGAAAGCCAAGTTTTATAGTATCGGTTGCAGTGCGTTCCTACCAATAATATAATAGGAATCATTGAACATACCAAACACTAAGTGAACGAGTTGAAAGTGTCCGGACGCCTTAGCTCCTCTACTCTCTCATCTCTCTCTCTCTCTCTATATTAAGCTACTTTAAAGTGACATGTCATCTAGAAATGCCACTGCGCTAAGTATGCAGTTTTGATATGTCATTAACACCCTCTAATCTTGACTAAACTAATATATGCATATATATTTTTTTCGGGGCCGGGGGGTGGGGGGAGTGGTGTCGGGGATTGAGTTCTTGTTGTTTAGCCGTCTTAAGGTTTTGGAATTCTAAATGTAATTCAAACTGACAAGCTTCTTGCTTTTGCTGTACCGATGTCCTCAGCCTGGCTTTGCTACAACTGAAATGGGTGGGGGGCTAGGGGTAAGGTGGGCCTGTTGCGACCCCGATGAGTGGACGAAGTAGATATGCTCGTGGATAGAGTGTATGGCTAACGAAAAGCTCCACTTGAAATATTTTCTTGTTTATCTTTAATGCCTGCGTGTTTTAGTGTTTATTCTAATATTATTATAATACTGTAGATTTTCTGAATACAACAACATTTACAAGAAGAGGATTGGGTTAAACTCACTCTCTTGTAAATACATAGAATGAAAAGGAGTGAGAGAGAGAGAAGAGAGAGAGAGACGAGAGAGAGAGAGGAGAGAGACGAGAGAGAGAGAGACTGAGGAATCAAATGAAACTACTAGGGACAGAGAAAATTCCACAACGTGTAATGGAAATTGAAGAAGGACTCCCAAACTTGGTACAAACTTTTAACCATTCCCATATGGTAAACTTAATTCGTTTGCCAATGATAAACAATTGTTGATGTTCAGAGGTTTCATGTATTCATGGTTGGGTTTGTATTCCCTCTTGACTATACTGTAGAGGTTATTCCCTACACGCCCTTCATTACAATAATTATTACATGATATGGATAAACACATCTACTTGGCTTATATTTTCTAATATATTAATTGTGATACATGTTTTAATGTCATACGGACAGAAATTCCTTTCGCTCTTATCATTCGTGTGAGGATAAGAGAAAGACGTCTCTATTGTTAAACAGCCCTTTCAGTCGTTTACCTGTCCATTGTGGAAAGAGCTA
Organism: Macrobrachium nipponense; assembly: GCF_015104395.2. Lineage (NCBI taxonomy): Eukaryota > Metazoa > Arthropoda > Malacostraca > Decapoda > Palaemonidae > Macrobrachium > Macrobrachium nipponense. Next base: position 42,850,786 of record NC_061105.1, on the reverse strand, counting down.
TTGGAGAATGTAGTTTGATGATATTGTCCTAGGGTCTCTTTTTAGATAATTTTTGAGAAACAATCAGGATAGCGAAATTCCCTTTGAAATTTTGAACTCCTTTAAGATATCAAATTCACCTTTCTGATAAATAAATTATAATAATCAATACCTGGAGCTAAACGATATGCATAGGTCTGTTTACGATTTTTTTTTACATCATACGACATGGAAGTTCAGCGGAAGCCATGGGTAATCCAAATATACACACTCAATTTTTACATTTATTTTTAATATTAATGAGGAGTCCAGCCACCTTCCTTCTAGATCACCTCTTACAAATCTGTTAGGCATAGAAGATTCATGGTTTCTGACGATCTGTGGTCGGTTGTGAAGAGTTCCATTGTGTCCCTAGAGGTTCATAAGTTGATCTGGTCTCATCTCCCTCTCAGGCTACCAACATTTTACCAAATTAGCCTAAATATTCTCAGTGAGGTCAGTCTGTATCCTTACTTGGCCAGTCAAGCAACTGCAGATCCTCTCGACCTTGAAACCATTCCTGGACTATTCTGGCCGTATGAATGGGGCAGCGGTCGTGAATGAAAATGACAGGAGCAGGTGGGGAGGAATAATTCCGCTGTTGATGTGAAAGAAGTTAGAAATCCCGAAGAATTTCAATGTATTTTTCACCAGTGAACCTCCACTCAATCCTGGTGATATCATCCATATAATGTAAGAAGATCCAGCCCCTAACGTTTACTGTGACGTGCCCATTCCTGGTCACCTCGTAAATTTCCTTCTGTAGTATCTGAAGGGAAAAAATCTAATTTTTAACAATTTACGGTTTGCTTTTCGTAATAGGGAAAATAATGCTATATCGTTTTGGGAAATAAAATGCTAAGTAACAACCCTTGGAATAAGTTAAGAATGATTATTAATCTGCAAGGATTAATACTTATAATAGCATTAACTTTAATCTGCAACAGTCCGTTATGATATGATATTCTTTAATTCAGTAAACAGCTGTACTCTATATTATAAATTTGCCTACGTGATTATTCATAACATTAATAATGCATTTGATTAATGCCTGAAAGCTGGCCATAGTAGAACTAATGGGGGGTTTTCAATGAAGATTTTTTATTTTCACACTTCTCGTGGCAATATAATTCAATTAGCGGAAAATACATGGTTATTGACAAAATTATTATCTTTTAATTATAATATTACCCTTGCTTATAGTTATTATAGTCTGACTGTTATTAATGATTATAGACACTCACCTTATATTACTTGGTCTTCGGTTATGTATTCTGCCGTGACTTCTGCTAGTAAAAGACCTTTCGTCACTGCATACGACTCGAGACCAAAATTCCATATCCTCCCCCACAAACTGTTGAACAAAGGCAAGCCTATCAGCACGATGCCGTTCGGCGAGAAATTCCTTCTTGGCAGGAATTCTATGAGGTATTCCTGCCTCATCCAGACGTCTTCCTACCGTCATAGCCGAAACATTTAATGCCAGACGTTCACGAATAGCAATAGTATTGGTAAAAGCATCTTCTTATGCTGCTCGTCGAATGTCGTCGTTATCCTAACGGGTGGTCTTTCGTGGTGGAGGTCTTCGAACTGAAATACGTAATTAACATGCAGATACCTAGATAATCAAGATTAATTATAGCCTGTTTACTTATGGAAACGCTATTTGGTATTCTGGGAAGTAAAGAGAAAGAATCACTATTCGAGTTCAACAGGACTAAGGCAACTATAATTTAGGTTTCATGATTTTACGGGTTTGTAAGGTTTATTGTTTAAAAAATTAATAAATAAAATGAAATAAATAAATGCTATCCAAAGTCGGTCAATTTCCCAGTCTAAGCATGCCTCCTTTTCCATTTATTTACTGTTGTAGGGGAGACGTCAAGACGCTGTGCAACAGCACGTATTGGAAGCCCACTTTCTCGTAGAGCGACGATCTGCGCCCGGAGAACCATATGTTGCTGTTCATTTGGAGACTATAACGAATACTACTAGCAGAGGACAGATAACCTATCAAAATTTATACAACACCTCAGTCTAGCCATGATTGGGTGACAAACTTGTTAGCGTGTAATAGGGGTGCTGTAGCAGTGATATCGTTATCACTGAACAAAGTGATATATTAAATCACACGATTACTGGGACTGAGTGATTGATTGGCTGTTACTGGCATTGCAACATCTCAGGTCATTACTGTCATTGATAACGTTTAAAACTCTGTATGTCTTCATAATGATAAATTGTTAATTGTCTGTTTGAAACACTAAAGGTGGTGGTGTTCCTCTCTTAACGTGAATTCCATTAATCTGCTTTCGGGCTGTTTTAGTGTATAAGAGGTTGGAGGAGGCAAACTTGTAATAAGTATTAATCATCATAGATGAACATTATCTTTAATGCAGTGGTTGTTACTTAGCATCACATTTCCCCAAACGATATATCATTATTTTCCCAGTTACGGAAAGCAACGCGTAAATTGTAAAAAATTCAGATTGTTTTCCTTCAGATACCACCGAGGAAACATTTACGAAGTTGCCAGGAGTGGCTTGTAACCGTAAATGTGTGGGCCTGGATTTGCTTACATGGTATATGTGATATCACCAAGACTGAAGGGTTTCCCCAGTGGAAAATACGTTAAAATTCTTCAGGATTTCTTACTCCCTTCACTTAACCAAGCGGAATTATCCCTTTCCACCTAGTCCTGTCATTTTCATTCATGACGGCTGCCCCATCCATACGGCCAGAATAGTCCAGGAATGGTTTCTAGGTCGAGAGGATTTGAATTGGTTGACTAGCCAAATAAGGGTGCAGACATGAATCCCATAGATCCCGAGAAAGATAAAGTCGATTTATTAAATATTGAACAATTCACAGGTGCCCCGAGAGAAGCCGAAGTGCAGTGGAAATCACTGAATTTCTAATCAGTTTTCTCTCCATGTAATACATAAAAAAAAAAAAAAAAAAAAAAAATCATTTTTGTTCCCGTTATTTTTATGCTCATCCATTTCGTATGAAGTAGCTACTGTCGCATATCTTATGTAATATAAGCATTAAGCAGGTTAGGAGATTAATTACGTTTGCTTTATGTCTATTACAATAATTAGAATCATAATTACCTGACTTGTTATCGAATGACAGTTACAACTTCAATTACAAGATGGGGAACAATATCAAATACAATACAATTTTAATATTTCAAAATTGTAATCACAGCTACAAATACATATAAAATAAAAAAAACGTATTACTCAATTACATTTCACACACCTATTTAATTCTAAGAAATGCAGATAGTTGCAAAGACTTTATACTTGAGTTTGGTTTCCTTTTACAGTCAATTTCTGCAACAATTGTAATTTGTAACTTATGATACCTTTAGTACAAATACAAAACAAACATATCTAAAATATTTTAGACCTGTAGAAATTATCGTTAGCATCCTATGATTTGCCTAAGTAAATTTTTAGTATGTTTATTGTGGTGAAAATTATTATGCTGATTATAAGAAAATGATACTGAAATACAAAACTCAAATACTGGAAAAAAATTTCACAAAACTTTTTGCACAAAAAAAGGAAATAAATGGAATAAAAAAATTTTTTAGAATTGGTAGCTGGCTTGTAAGATTCTCCCTTAATAATATAATAAATGAATTGGGAAGCGACTCAAAACATCTCTCCATTGCATTTGGTCAAGATGAGTTCTCGAAAAGTAAGAGGGCGGCTGTAGGATAACAATTTCAAATAAAGTTTTCAGTTACAATTACAATAACAATTACCATTAATTATAAATAAAAAACAAATGGAATTACAATTAACTTCAAAACGTGTAATTAAAAACATATCAGATAAATGACAATTACACCAAGCCTGAATAAAAGGTAAGGTTTATTTGTAATTGGTAAAGCTCTCTTACTGTGGGTTTCACAGACAGTGCAGTCACGTTTTTGGTCAATAACACTGTAATGAAGACTGGTATCAGTACGAGATTTTGCTGTAATTTTTCGGTATAATCAAGGCTTTTATGTGTAACACATAGAGTAACTATAACCAGTTACTTATTCAAACCAATCTGTAGGCAATTGGCAATTGGTGTTCTTGCTAAAAAAAAAAAAAAAAAAAAAAAAAAAAAAAACAAAAAAAAAAAAAAAAAAAAAAAAAAAGTTAAAAAGTTGCGAGACAAACGGATTTCTGCTACCATGCCGACAGCTATGTTCCTAGACGGCCATCTCTTCTTCACCTTCGTAATGCAAGCATATGGCTGATGCCCTGAGTCCAAATGAAGCTTGCGAAGGAGGTAACTAAACACAAGTATAACAGTAGATTTACCATCAATCACAGTGTCTATCGTTCTACTACTCCACCATACATGCAGATATCTCTTACTTCAATAATTATAATCATTTACTCATAACCCAAGTCAATAGTCACTAAAGAAAAAAAAAATTTGATCTTAAGACAAAAATAGTAATAGCTACTACTACTGCTGCTGCTGCTAATAATAATAGTTAAAAATGCTATATTACTGGTTATGATTATTAATAATTAATTAATATTGTTCCCTTGTTTTCAACGTAGACCAAAAGTAATATATCCATTGCCTAAGGTAAGGAAGTACGGTACGGAATTTGCACATTTTTTCCGTACCTGAACTGTACCGTACCGTACTTCGGTAAAATTGTCGTTGCGTAATTCCGTACCGTACACATAGGCTATAAATATCAACCGTACCGTACCGTACCGTAATGCCAGCCTTGCTGGCAGGTAACAACAGCGTGAATCGTTATATATATATACAACATTTTAAATTATTATTATTAGATTAGATAGATAGATACAAAAAAAATCGTGCAAAATATACTTAAACTAGTAACATTCAGAGAGAGAGAGAGAAGGGAGGGGGAGGAGAGGTGAGGGAAGTCTCTCAAGACGGTGTACCAGGTAAACCTGTGTCCAACTGTACTGTCACGCACAATAGTTCGTTCCCTCCGCTGATCCAGAGTGAACACGAATCCGCGACTATGAAACCCCGGAGCAGTTGAGCAAGTAACTAACGGAGCATCCAATAGATGTTGCGCCGTCAGGACAAGGAAGGAGGAGTGGGCAGCAGATAGTTTTCTTGAGCATAGAGTAAAGTATCCTTAATCTATTAACGTTAATTAAGAGAGTGGTCGTAAACATTTTGTTGTTGACGATACTGGGTTTGAGTGTAAAATGTGCATTTAAGGAAATATGCGAAATAAATATGAGACTAAAGTGCTTAGGAACTCAGTATTTATGAAATGGCATTTCCTATAGATTATTAAATCTTATATACTGACATGACTGTCCACGAGATCGATACAAAACTTTCACCAAGTGTTAACGGTGGTGTTCTGTAAGCAGCAAGCCACCTCTATATATATATATATATATATATATATATATATATATATATATATATATATATATATATATATATACATATAATATCTATATATATATATATATATATATATATATATATATATATTATATATATATATATATATATATACATATATATATATATATATATATATATATATATATATATATATATATATATATATATATATATATATATATATATATATATATATATATATATATATATATATATAGAACATCTATATCAGCAAATTAGCAAAATTTTCAGTTCACTTACTTTATTGAGGTAGCAACCATACACACAGATACATGT
>NC_061105.1:42831582-42844550 GCF_015104395.2 Macrobrachium nipponense | reverse complement strand
CCGACTCCAGCTTACTCGGGACGCGTCCAAGATTTTCCCCTTACGCTTAAGTTTTAAACATTATATTCCTAACTTAACGTGAAGTGGTCTTCGTAATTAATACTCATACATAGTACTACTCACACTATCAACAAGGATCAAATAAAAAGGACACAAATTAAACACGTTGATATATTCTCAGTTATAAGCGGAAACACAAAATAACTGAACAGAAACATAGCCTAAATTCAGTAAATCAAATATATTAAAACGTGATAGAAAAAAAAAACTTAAGAAAATTAAAATAAATGCGCTGTTTTATTAGAAATGATTTGTCTGTACTTTTTAACATGCACATTATTTATTATTTTTTTTTTACATTTTCGTTCTAATAAATAAATCATAAGTATCCTATCCTAAAATTCCTGTATCTTTAACTCAACGCGAAACACCTTTTTAGACCATTTTAGGATCCTCCATAGACCTTTCCTACACCCCCCCCCCCCCAACAACAATAACAAAGCAGTTTGTGGGGTTACTCCCCGAGTAAGCGAAAATAACAAATATCATGACGATTTCATGGTGCTAATTATGTACTATTTGTCATGAGCGTTTTTATCGTTGATGAGTCATGCGGTGACTAAATGGTGCAATAGTCATCATAATTAATATCCATGGTACAGTCAGACGAGGCAATGACAGACCGACATAAAGACAGAGTCTATTTGGGGCTAAAACTGTAGGAGCTTAAAAAAAAAAAAGGTCCCTGTATTTATATGGAACTGATTAAACTGCCATAAAACAGTTAACCGCTAAAAGGTCAACAGGCAAATGTGCACAAGACCCATAAACGACATTTAACCTCTTTTAACAAAGCTCAGTGGGCAAATCTGCCTCACCTTTGTATCAAACACATAATGCGAAGGTTAGACTCCCAGCTGGGGTATATTATCATAAATAATTCCCTTTGGTTGTACGTGAATTGTTTCCAAGGCTAAGGGAAATAGATATTGACTGGTATGGTGGTTAAGATTTGAATAGCTCTCTCTCTCTCTCTCTCTCTCTCTCTCTCTCTCTCTCTCTCTCAATATATATATATATATATATATATATATATATATATATATATATGTATATATATATATATATATATATATTATATATATATATATATATATATATATATATATTATTATATCGCACACACATACATACATCATATATATAATATATATATATATATATATATATATATAAATGTATATATATATATACTATATATATATATATATATATATATATATATATATATATATATAAATCAGTAGAAGGATCCAAAGTAATATTCTTGTTTATCCAGACGAGATATATCTGGGAAAATATTTATAACGATATAGCTTTCATCCATCCTTCTGTGGAGTTAGAATTATTGATAACTTCCACAGAATGATGGACGAAAGCTATAATCTTTGTAATATTTCCACAAATATATCTCATCTGGATAAGTAAGAATATTACTGTAGATCCTTCTACTGATTACTTAGAAGCACGTTATTGTTTTTTTTTATATTTGTATGTATGTAGATATACATATACATACAATACATACATACATATTATATAATATATATATATATATATATATATATATAGTATATATATATATATATATATATATATATATATATAATATATATATATATTATATATATATATATATATATATATATGTGTGTGTGTGTGTGTGTGTGTATGTATGTATGTATGTGTGTGTGTGTACCTAATACCAAATAAGCTTGGAATAGATTGTGAAATGGTATAAACAATATCTTAGGAATGATACTCTGAATTCGTCTCCAGCTCGGAGATCGTAGAAGCTTTCCATTATAAAGTGTCAAATATCCTTGATATTCATTTTCCGCTGGAAATACCAACTAACAAAACAAACTGAAAAAAAATTCTTCGAATATATTTGCATGTTATCGGATAAAAGTAAATGTGTGCTCACGCCGCCTGATACTTGAGTTTAAATTCTATACTTGTGTATAAATGTTGAAAAAAATGAATTTCCTCCGTGTAGGTTTGGTCACAACGAATACGGTTTCCATGACAACGGCTCCACGAGGAAGTGAATATAACTTCCGAGGTCAGTTCTTAGGCGAATATCGGAAAAATTCCCTTCAATCTTGGATAACCTAGAATATTCCTAGTGGGAATGATTCCCGTCGATGCAAATCCAATCGTTCCCATTTACAGTAATTGTGGTAAATCTCGATGTTAAAAAGGAGGGAAGGAACTGTTTTTCTAAAATCAATGCGTACGATAGGTTTTAGCGAGAATTTTGAAGCCTTCAGCATCGATGGAAATGGTTCAAATATAACGTTAGCGCAAATCGTGGGTCAGTTTCGCTTTTGAGTGCGTGACAATGTGTGTTTGAACGTTTAATACTTGCTTGAGTTCCTCGTTGGACGAGTGGTTTTCGCACTCAGCTACCGATCCGGTGGTCCGAAGTTCGATTCTCGGCTGGGCCAACGCAGAATCAGAGGAATTTATTTCTGGTGATAGAAATAAATTTTTCGATATAACGTGGTTCGGATCCCACAATAAGCTGTAGGTCCCGTTGCTAGGTGACGGATTGGTTCCTAGTCACGGAAAAATACCTAATCCTTCGGGCCATCCCTACGAAAGCTGTTAATCAGCTCAATGGTCTGCTTAAACTAAGATATACTAAACTAATACTTGCTTGAAAATGTGTTAATGGGACTAAGGTGTTTGCTTATATTATCCGTTCCCTGTTTTCCCGAGAAAGGACAAATCTCTGTTTACTTGCTGGAGTTTTCTAGTCAAATTGAAAGCTGTGCCTGCTGAGTACAAGGCGTAATGGTTGAAATGGCTGTCTCTCTATAATTGTAAAGATAAACAAGTTAAATTTTAATATTTTCCCCGTCCTCAAAATAGAAGAAATGAGTACATCAGAAATGTAAATAATGTTTTAATCAATTTCTCTCTCTCTCTCTCTCTCTCTCTCTCTCTCTCTCTCTCTCTTTCTCTCTCTCTCTATACCAGGAAAAATAAGGAAAGCACACAGAACATTAATCCACTACGCACCAGCATCGATAATGCAGCGTCTATTCAATGCGTTGCCAGCTCATCTGAGGAATATATCAGGAGTGAGCGTAGATGTGTTTTTTTAAGAATAAGCTCGACAAATATCTAAACTGCATCCCAGACCATCCAAGATTGGAAGATGCAAAACATACCGGAAGATGTACTAGCAACTCTCTGGTAGACATTAGAGGCGCCTCACACTGAGGGACCTGGGGCAACCCGAACGAACTGTAAGGTCTGTAAGGTAAGGTCTCTCTCTCTCTCTCTCTCTCTCCCGTTATATTGCATTCCAATTCTTTTATCTGGTCCAGCGTTCCTCCTTCTTTATTTTTCAACCCTTCCTTGTCCTTTATTACCGGCTATTCCTTTTCATTTCATTCCCAATACAATGTTAACCCTCTTTGTTCCATTTCATTCGTTTCCGATATTTAGCGTCGTGTGTGTGTGTGCTATGAATGTTATCGAACAAGAATACTCTTTTGAAAGATAGAGAGAGAGAGAGAGAGAGAGAGGGAGAGAAGCCAAGGGGTCAAACTCTAATATTCAATCTAAACAAGCAATTCCTGTTTCTATTTCATTATGCCCTTCTTAAACTAACGTCTTATAATTACAGAAAATGTAATTTCGATATTTCAAGTATTTTTATATAAAAAAACTAGAAATGGAATTTAGAAACTATATCAGGACAACTGACTCCATTAAAGTCCATGTAAAAGTAAAAATCCCGTTGTGGATTTCATTTACATTCCTTTGACGCTGCTTAAAATAGTCGGCATTTAATTAGCGCAAAATTAACCAGCCTTTTCTGCTCTGAATCAACTATGGTTTTGGGGACGAGAATAAACAAACATAATGAATTTAGGAGGACAAAAATTGCCCGAGGCTGGTGGGTGTATTTGCGCTTGCTCTTTAGTATGTACTACAGTACATTCAGTCTTTATTTCTTTATGAAAGGTTGTATGTCCCTGCTGAGATGAGCGCCTCACATGCCTATTTTACGGTACTTTTTTATTTTTTTTTTTTTTTTTTACGTCTTTTGTTCATGGCAAATTTAATTCCACTTCATCCACTTAAGTCCTATAAATTGTTTGTATGCCAATTTATTGAAAATATGAAATTTATACACAGACAGACACACACTCACACACACACACACACACACACACACACACACACATATATATATATATATATATATATATATATATATATATATATATATATATAATATATTTATATATTATATGTGTGTGTGTGTGTGTGTGATTTTCCTGTCTTGATTGGTAAACAAATAAATTAAGGAGATTTTGTAGATGAGGTGGAATTGAATTTGCCGTATACAAAAGAAACTGTTAGAAGTGTAGGAATAGTGTAATATATAAGTATATATTTATAATGAAATTATATCGATAATTTGTCTCAGCTACATCGTACAACAATTAGTCTATTGAAAATATGGCCTGGTCGTCAACGCGAGGAAAGCTTTCCATTGAATTCCCAGCTCAAGAAAAAGCGAATCTCTTCCGTTTTCTTGTCTTGTTGTCCTCAGGCTCAGATGTCAAGTCTGGACAAATTTGCGTCAACTTAGTGCAACGACTTTCTTTGAATTTAAGTGATTTTGACAGTTGAAAAGTTTTGTCCCTTTTTTTCCCCAAGAATTTTCTTCTTTTTATTTTTGAATACTTTCTGCTTCATGCGTTTTTCAAAGGATCTGACTTCGAGTGGAGTTCTTTCCTGGAGGAGATCTCCATCGTAAACACAATTAAGAGACTGAAAGGTGGTCGTCGTTGCCAATTCAGTCCTTCCACAGGACGTAACAAGGCCTGATTAATTAGAGGCATTCATCAACGCCTTGCCCAGCCCTCGCCCGAACGCCTTCCGGTATTATTTCTGGGCGAGGGAGGCTGTTTACGGAGTCTAATTCTGAGTCAATTCATTTCTCCTCGTGGAATTACGATCGCTAAAATTGTGAATTGATTCCGTATATTGGGATGTATTTTCATATATACTCTGTCTGTCTGCCTGTCATCCTAACATTAGGAGTTATAAAATTAAGAGATAATTCTGCACGTTACGATTTATTTTTTATCTCTCTCTCTCTCTCTCTCTCTCTCTCTCTCTCCTCTCTCTCTCTCTCTCATTTTGTTTTCGGAGCAAAACCCGTGATATATCATCGTCCCTCAAACCGTGCGGAAAACGGGGTTTCTCAAACCTGTCATTTTAACCGAGATTTTTATTCCAAACATGACCCAGGTTTTAGAATTCTGTCCGAGTTCCATGAGAGGTCTTGGCTGCTCTCCCTGTCTCCGCATCTCTGGTATTCATTATTCTTCACCTTTTATTTTTAAGGTTAGATTCCAGAAAATTAAATTTTAATTTGCTTGTAAGAGAAAACCGAGATAAGAATTAGGTTAAAAAAAATAAAGTAAATTTACTCTACTGTCTTGAACTTGGAAAATTGGGTTCCCGTAAGATAATGAGTTGAGTTGAGTTGAATATAGAATTTAGGCCAAAGGCCAAGCACTGGGACCTATGAGGTCATTCAGAGCTGAGATGAAAATTGACAGTTGAAGGTTTGAAAAGTGTAACAGGAGGAAAACCTCAAAGCAGATGCACTATAATGATACATACAAAAGCTCATAAACAAAAGATACAAAAATCGATCAAAAGTTTAGATGGATTCATCATGATGTTTTAGAGTACAGCACAAAAAAACCGCGGTTTCAATTTATATTCACCCTTAAAATTGATAGGGGCTCATTTTATCATTGTTTTCAGGATTTCGGATGTCATCCATCTGACGTGATTATGATGAATGTTTGTCATTCATTCATTCATTCCTCTGAATTCATTGTTTCTGGCATTTATGGTTTTGTTTTTCAGGGATTATTTATTGCCGTTTTGTAACTTTTCCATTTATTCAGCTGGCTAAGATTGATCCTTGAAAACTCATAACCATGACATTAAGTGTTCTGTCACACTTTCGTCTGTATAATTTTATCATTACATTTTTTCTTTATTTTTTTTTGGAAAATTTTATCTTTCCAAATACCTAGAGACTGAAAAATGTTGTTCGTTATATAACGAGTAGATAGATAAATGAGAGTTTGGTTTAGCTGTAATGAAATTCCTGTATAAGATGCTATTTTTATGAGAGAGAGAGAGAGAGAGAGAGAGAGAGAGAGAGAGAGAATTATTTTTGGTTTCCAAAATTAGCTAGCTATATTATTTGAATGACATGATTTTGGTGAGAGAGAGAGAGAGAGAGAGAAGGAAGGAGTATTATTTGAATCATGATTTTGTGGAGAGAGAGAGAGAGAGAGAGAGAGAGAGAGAGAGAGAGAGAGAGAGAGAGCTTAATATTTTAATTCATATCAATTCCGTTTACCTATGCACTTTTACACTTTGAAAAATGGTTCTATATCTTACTTAAACATTTTGGCAGAATGCAAATTAGAAAGCCATTCAACGAGTCTTTCGCGAACTCTTCTTTAAATTATCTGCGACCTTTAAATGAGGCGTCTGGAATCCAGAACCCAATTCTGAGGAGCGCAAAAGTTGCCGAGATAACAAAGACGTGCCTGGAATTTCAATTGCCTTTGTTATCTGGAAAGCAACTGAGACAGGGAAGCAACTGCACTTTCTTCTCTTGGTAATTTTGTTGTTCCTGTTCTTTAGTTAGAATCGAGCTTGACTACTCTATGATGTGTCATTATTCTGTTAATGGTTCCTTTCTCGTTTATCAATCGGCGGTGAAAGAACAGAAAATGACAACTAACACAAAGCAGTGAAGTTATTGCTTGGAGGCTTAAATAAACACCGCTTGGTTTATGGAGGATAGTTGTATATTACTGCTACCGACTTAAGCGTGAAGTTGGTGATCTGTGTCCCGCTTGACTCCTCTGAAGTTTCCCCATCGGTATTTCATCCGTTCATTCTCCTCTCCCTCTCCTTAAACTTCATGAATTTAGAATTTTTTATCTGAGCATTTTCCATATTGGCAAAGATGAAACTCGCAAATTTCAGGCAGTAAAAGAGAGAGAGAGAGAGAGCGAGAGAGAGAGACGAGAGAGAGAGAGAGAGAGAGAGAGAGAGAGTATACTCGAAGAGAAATCATTATTTTCAAGGACATTACATGCATTGCATATAGCTTCAGAGAGAGAGAGAGAGAGAGAGACCTTACCTTACCTTACAGACCTTACATCTTGTTCGGGTTGCCCCAGGTCCCTCAGTGTGAGGCACCTCAAATGTCTACCAGAGAGTGCTAGTACATCTTCCGGTATATTTTGCATCTTCCAATCTTGGATGTCTGGGATGCAGTTTAGATATTGTCGAGCTTATTCTTAAACACATCTACGCTCACTCCTGATATATTCCTCAGATGAGCTGGCAAGCATTGAATAGACGCTGCATTATCGATGCTGGTGCGTAGTGGATTAATGTCCTGTGTGCTTTCCTTATTTTTTCCTGGTATAGTTTTGGGCACTATTAATCTACCTCTGCTTGCTCTTTCTGATATTTTTTAGTTCCATGATATTTCTGCTATTCCTTCTATCTGTTTCCATGCCTGAATTATCATGTAGCGTTCTCTTCTCCTTTCTAGACTATATAATTTTAAGGATTGTAGTCTTTCCCAGTAGTCTAGGTCCTTAACTTCTTCTATTCTAGCTGTAAAGGACCTTTGTACACTCTCTATTTGTGCAATATCCTTTTGATAGTGTGGGTACCATATCAATATTGCAATATTCAAGTGGACTACGAACATATGTTTTATAAAGCATAATCATGTGTTCAGCTTTTCTTGTTTTGAAGTGCCGTAACAACATTCCCATTTTTGCTTTACATTTTGCCAACAGAGTTGCTATTTGATCATTGCATAACATGTTCCTATTCATCATCACACCAAGGTCTTTAACTGCTTCCTTATTTGTGATTGTCTCATTATTAGGTCCCCTATATGCATATAGCTTTCCTTCTCTGTCTCCATAATTTATTGATTCAAATTTATCAGAGTTAAATACCATCCTATTCACCTCTGCCCAATTATATACGTTAAGGTCTCTTTGTAGAGCGTTCCTATCTTCATCACAAGTAATTTCTCTACTTATTCTTGTGTCAGCTGCGAAACTACTCACTACCGAATCCTTAACATTATTGTCTATGTCTTCAATCATAATAACAAACAGTATTGCAGCTAACACCGTACCTTGCGGCACACCGGATATTACCTTTGGCTTCATCCGATTTCTCGTCGTTTGCAATAACTATCTGTTTTCTGTTGTGTAAAAAACAAAAAATTCTTTTAACCATCTTCCTACTTATCCACGATATTGTGTTTTCTAATTTTCTTTCGCTAATATATTATGGTCTACTTTATCAAAAGCTTTTGCAAAGTCTAAATAAACCACATCTGTTTCATTTCCGCTTTTCATATTTTTGAATATGTTCTCACGGTGGACTAACAGTTGGGTTTGTGTACTTTTTGCGGGTACGAAACCATGTTGTCCTTTATTAAACAAATTATTTTTTATTAAATGTTTCATAATATTTTTCTCATTACCCTTCCATACACTTTCATAATATGTGATGTTAGACTCACAGGCCTATAATTACTTGCCTCTAGTCTTGATCCACTTTTGAAAGTAGGGTTAATATATGCTAATTTGTGCTCATCATAAATCTTGCCTGTATCTACACTTTGTCTTAATTAATATTGCAAGTGGCTTTGCGATAGAATGAACTACTTTCTTTAACAAAATAGCAGGAATTCCATCAGGCCCTGCAGCAGCTCCATTTTTAATTTCATTAATAGCCTGCACAATATCAGCTTCATTAATATCTATGTCAGCTAAATATTCACTATTTCATCCCTTACTTCTATATCATTATCTTCATTATCTATTCTAGGGGTGAATTCTCTCTTATATCGTTCTGCCAGTATGTTGCAAATTTCCTTTTTCCCATTCGTTAATCTCCCTTCAATTCTTAGAGGGCCTATTTCTATTCTTCTTTTATCATCTTCTTCGCATATGAGTATAATAGTTTGGGATTTTGCTTGATATTTAATAGGGTTTTTTCTTCAAGTCCCGTTTTTCATTTTCTTTTGATTGAATGTAATCTTTTGTTCTGCATTTTCTATCTTACTTTTTAGTTCTATAACTTTCCATGCATTTTTTTCTTTTGCAAGACCTTTTTTCCACTTTCTGATTTTCTGGAACAAGATCCTTCTGTCTCTTGGTATGCATGAATGATGTTTACTTTTCTTCTTCGGTATATATTTTTCCACTATTTCTCCAATATTTTATATAATATCTCCGTATTTACCCTTATGTCATCACTTACGAAAATGTTATCCCAATCTTTGTTTAATTCTTCATTAATTTCTGACCATTTTATATTTTTACTGTAGAAGTTGTATTTTCCATATCCTTCCCACTTTTTTATTTCTTGCTTATCTCTATTTTCACTTGCTTTGGAATGAACTGTTAATTCTATGACATTATGGTCTGAAATACTCGCATTATAAACTATTATTTCTTTAACATAATTCATCTCGTTCACAAATACTAGGTCTAAAGTATTTTCCTTTCTTGTTGGCAGGTGATTTATTTGTTGAATGTGTATTCTAGTAGCATATCTAATAGCTTTTCAAATTGCCTCTTATCTTCTGCACTACTATTATTCTCTTTTTTATATGTATAAGTCAACCACAATCTCCTATTCGTTCTTTCCATTCTACGAAAGGAAAGTTGAAGTCACCAGATAGGAGAATAGTCCAGTCCTTGTGATTTTCTACATATATCATCCAATTTTTCAATTATTAAGTCAAACTCTTTAGTATTAGGAGGTCTATATATTACTATGTTCATCAATTTTTCAGATTCAAATTCTACCCGCTATTAGTTCACATTCTGAGTTACTATATTTCTCATATATTTTTCCTTGTTTTTTGTCTTTCCCATATATTGCGGTTCCCCCTTGATTCCTATTTTTTCTATCTGATCTATAAGTTTGGAACCCTTTTATTTGATCATCATTCCCAGTCTCTTGGGAATACCAGGTTTCACTTATATTCATTCTATCTATTTTCTTTTCATTTTGGGTTAGTTCTTCTAAGTACTCTATTTTTCTTTTTGAGTTACTCGTAACTAAACCCTGCGCATTCATCACTATGATGTTTGCGTGTGTTTTATCCTTCATTTAATACTGGTAGTAATAAGGATTTCCCATGTCTCTTTCCTGTTCTGGTATGTTGTTCTTTTTTTCATTCCAGAAATTCTGACATTAAAAAATCCAACTTTTCCATAAATATTTGATCTTCCTTCATCATAATTATTCATTTGTGTCTGAATCTGCAATTTTCTCCTCCGTTTCTGCAATATCCTCTTGCATAATAATACAGTTATTATCTCTTTGAGTAGAATTTCGGAGCTGATGCTTTGAAATTTTTTGCTGACACCTCTGCATATCTCATTGGTGCTTTTGCTTTTCTCTTTTACCTGATATTCTTGATTTCTCTCTTTATTTGTTTCTTTCTTATTTTGGATTTTATTACTTGGTTGGTTTATTTATTTGATTATGATTCATGGCTACAGGGTGCATATATTTGCATTTTTGTCGAACTTACATCCGTTTCCTTCTTTTAGGTTTTTACATATTTTTGGATGCAGATCTCTGCAATCATCCCCATATCCATCTAAGTATGCACATTTACCATATATTTCATAGTTTTGACATATCTTAGGATGTTTGTATAATCTTTCTCCAAATCTGCAATTCCCTCTTTTCAAAAGGTTGCAGATTTTTGTCTTTCTTGTCTATTTTTTCCTCTTTCCCGTCATTGTATAGATCTGGGTAGAGCCTCTTCGGGATTTGCTTTTCTGTCATATCGTAATTTATTTCTTCGTAGGTATGCTGCTTTATTGCCTCATATGTAGTATCAATGAAGTACTCTGCATCCATACTTTTATCTTGTTCTTTGTTTGTTTTCCTTATTTTTTTCTGCCATTTCATTTTTGTTTACTTCTCTTCCGTTTTCCTCTTCTCTTTTTCTTCTTCTTTCTTCCTCTTCCTCTTCTTCTTCATCCTCACTATTTGTACATTCAATCTTGATTTAATAACATTGTCTATCCATGATAGACATGTTGACAAACAAAAATTCTTGTATCTTTTCTCAAATCTTGTATTACCTCAGCACACTGTGGATGGGTCGGAATGTTGCATGCAGCACATTTTCTGATTAGGTTTTGTGGATTGACTATGCTATACCAAACCTTACACAGTTTGCATGCTTTTGGCATTCTTTTCCTAATGCATCAATTAGGATATTCACAAGATTCACCTTATTCATTTTCTTTGTCCGGAATATGTTGGTTTATGTATATTTTCTTTATGAGTCTCTGACCACTTGGATTTTATTTGGAGAGAGAGAGAGAGAGAGAGGAATGGACATTACATGCATTACATATAGCTTCAGAGAGAGAGAGAGAGAGAGAGAGAGAGAGGAATGGACATTACATGCATTGCATATAGCTTGGTTGGACTATAAGGGCCTCTTTAGTCCTTAATCTCAACAGAAATGAATGGATGCTGCATTCACGGCAGACAATGATATAACAAACGTAATATGATGGATTACTTTCAATATCATGTCAAGGAAAGTTGCCCTGTTAGATGTTAATTGCTTGATCGCAACAGAATGATCTTTGATTTGTTTCAACACAAGGCATATACCTTTGCCACGTGAATGTAACTAGTAACATTACTGAAAAAGGAAGTAAAGAAAGAAGTATAATCATAAAGTAATAGTTAATTAAATCAAGTAATATATAAATGAATTACCAAGAACATAGATAAATTATGTAATGTTCAAAGTAGATTAAAAGTCACATATGTGATTGTGTGTGAATTTTTAAAAGTGTGCCCTCCTTCTATGGTGGACAACGGGGGGTGGCTGGAATCTCAACAATCGCTAAAAGTAGCAATTTGGAAATCCAGACTTCGTAGGCATTTGTAATACTGAAAGTCTTCGTCTGCTAAATTGCAAACGAGCAATCAAATATTCTGTTGGCTTTGAAGAGGACTGATTTGTAGCAATACAATTATATATTAATCTCTCTCTCTCTCTCTCTCTCTCTCTCTCTCTCTCTCTCTCTCTCTCTCTCTCTGTAAAATAGTTTCGTTCATTTCCATAAATATTAAATAAAATACTTAGCTGCACAGTAGCATTTGAAATTAACACTAAGAAACCAACAGACAGAAAATCAAAATAACCTTACATCACTAAGATAGGAATTTTGTCGAATGCTAAAAACGCGAAAATGTGATATTCTGAAATGTGTTCAAGTGCCAAGCTTGAAGGCTCCGCTGAGATCTTGAAAAAGTCACCCTTGAGATTAATACTTCTTTGGCTTCGCTAAGATGATCTTCAATATGAAGTTATCAGATCATTGGGAATTAACTTATGACTTCAAATGGCCATAACGATTCGAGTTATGTAGACAAGGAAAATTGAGAAATCAATATGTCTGGGCTGAAATTCTCTCTCTCTCTCTCTCTCTCTCTCTCTCTCTCTCTCTCTCTCTCTCTCTCTCTCTCTCTTCTGTTCGCCTGCTAATATCGTAGAGACAAGAAGAATGTTTTCTGTTGCTTTTATCCTATAATTATTCCTCTTCCTTCTTCGCGCCAACGAACGCATACACACGCGTAGAAACGCACTTACACGCAGGCACTATATATATATATATATACTATATCTATATATATATATATATATATATATATATACACACACACATATATATATATATCTATATATAGTATAATATATATATATATATATATATATATATATATATATATTCAGTATATATATATATGCA
>NC_061105.1:42794082-42824082 GCF_015104395.2 Macrobrachium nipponense | reverse complement strand
ATTAAGGAATTCCTGGAGGTTTTAATAAACAAATTAAATCCATTTTGAAGGGCTTGGACCATTTAATTGAACAGTTTACACCGCAATGCGCCTCCCTACCTTACATATATGGTTTAGTCAAGACACATAAAATCAATAACCCTATCAGACCAATCATTAGTTCAGTGGGCTCAGTTTCGTATGATTTATCTAAATGGCTTGTAAAAATTCTTACTCCTTTGGTAGGAAATATTTCTAACACGAATGTTAAAAAACAATGTGATTTTTTTATAAACAAATTGGAATAGGTTTAAATTGAATTAATTTGATTTTAATATGGTTAGTTTTGATGTTGTCTCTTTATTTACAAAAGTGCCTGTAGATGACTTACTTGAATATTTGGAAGAGGAATTAGAGCGTCATGACATTCCCTTAAGTGTAGCAAATCTCATTAGTCTCATAAGGTTATGTATCAAAGATAGTAAATTTTGCTTCAATGGGGAATTTTTTGTACAAAAGTTTGGCATGGCCATGGGTAATCCCTTATCTCCTTTCCTTAGCAATATTTACATGGAATTTTTTGAGACAAAACTCTTACCAAGAATTTTGCCCCAAAAAAAGTGTTATTTGGTTTAGATACGTGGATTGATATTCTTGCTGTAGTTTGGCCAGTTTCCACTTTCAAAACCGAAAAACGCCATGGAATTCCATTAATAATCTCAATAATTTAGTCCCTCTATAAAATTTACTGTAGAGGAAGAAAGAAAAAATTGTAATTTGAATTTTCTTGATGTAACTGTCCATAGAACTGATAGAAATTTCACCTTTTCAGTCTTTCGAAAATCAACTAATATTGCCTCTTTTGTTCATTACTATTCCAATCACCATCAAAATGTTAAATTCTCTATTTTTTCTGGGATGTTCCTAAGGGCTTTACGTTACGTGTCTGTAGCCCGCAGTTTATTGACGCTGAAATTAAAACTATTTATGATATTGCATTGAAACTTAAATACCCAAGGACTTTTGTAGATGTGGCATGGAAAAGAGCTAGAAAAACATTTTATTCAACTAATGGCAAACTTGAATTTAGTAAGCATAACATTCTAAAATTACATTATGATGAAAGGTTTTTAGATATTCCTAGAATTTTAAAGCTTTTTAACATAAATTGTTCGTTTTCAGTAATATTAATCAGTCAAGAGTTTAGTAATCAAAAATTCTCCTAAAGATCTTCCAGGCTGCATATATGAAATTCCTTGCAAAAAAAGTTGTGAATAAAATCTATTACGGACAGACCGGCAAAATCTCTTTCACAGCGTCCCTTAAGCAACATCAATATTCTGTGAGAACTGGGCAAATATCGAATGCATTATTTGTACATATGAGAGATTTAGACCATCCTATTAACTGGAGTCAAGCAAGAGCCATAGTCCCATGTAATGACACAGTTAAAAGGAATATCATTGAATCTTGTTTTATCAAGTCAAATAATAGAAATGTTCTAAATTTAAGTCTTGGTTTATTTAAACTTGATGCTTTCATAATGAAAAAAGTTGTAGATAAATATAAGCAACAAAATTAATATATTCAGTTTTTACATGTTTTGGACTGTAAAGATACTTTGTAATTTCGGTTAGGGTTAAAATCTGTTTAAGTTTGTGACCGTGTGATATCCGATAATCCTGGATTATCCCTTTTAATTTTTACCCTTTTGATAATTAACCATCTGGTATTCCTGATCTTGTTTGTATCTGAGGCCTTCCTCTCCAATTGTACTTTAGTAGCTCCTTGACGATGTCTGAATAAAGACGAAAAGCGCTGGGAATTCCTGACTATCAATTTCCCGTGGTATTGGCTTATACATACATATATATATATATATATATATATATATATATATATATATATATATATATATATCTATGTATATATATATATATATATATATATATATCATATATATATATATATATATATATATATATATATATATATATATATATATATATATGAAAAGGCTGTTGCCTTATATAATAAGGCGCCCTATGAGGTTATGTTAGACTTGCGATAATCTTACGCTAAGTCGGTTGGTTATGCACTTCCATACTCATTGGAGTGTCTTGGGGTTTGATGATAACTTTCGAAGTTGGTATCTTCTTTGGTTATGACGACGATGTGTTAAACTCATGATGATATCTTCTTTCTGATGTGAGGTTCTAGTAGAAAACACGAAGTATAAAAATAGTTCTATTTTCTGAGATTACATGATGAAGATCAGAGGAAATTTGTACAGGTCTGCCAATGATGATGGCTAATTCAAATCTACATGGTGAAGCTTAGATAAAGATGTACAGGTCTTCTAATGACGATGGCTTGATCGCTTCTGCCAATGATGATGGCTATTCAACTCTGACTACCATCTCGGTTACAAATCATACAAAAAAAAAGGGGGGAAAAGCAGACAGTAGCTCGAACATATGAGCATACATACAGATGACACAGATTACAAATCACGTAGGCAGTTTGAATAATAGGTTGTGGTAGTTGTCTCAAGCAGGAAGCTTGGACTAATGTTTTCAAAACAAACGAAAGACCACAGGTGACAGCACGTCATCTTAGCCTACTTTATCGTCTCTGGTCTGATCACATTCCTGCAAGCAATCTGGTTGACCTCTTGGGTCACTGGTTTTAATTAATCATAGTTTTAGTTTTTTATATATATGGAATAACATTCCATATTTTTATTATGTAACACTTACATAAAAGCTCGGTCGGCTACGAAATGACTTGCATTTGACTTATAGGAGTGTGATACAGACACTATGTGAATATATATAGATATAAAAAAAAAAAAATACTTATAAGTAAAATTCATGGTGTACACAAATACAGATTCAAGTAATAAGATATAAGACATATGCATATGATGATATTCGTAAATAATAGTGATCACGTGATATATACTGATACAGTTTTTCATTTCATCTCATTAAGATATATATATATATATATATATATATATGATAATATATATTATATATATATATCATTATATATCTTAATGAGATGTACTCTGATAATTGCATAGGATAAAGATTAACATGATAAAAATAATATTTTAACTGATAAAAAGTTCATATATGAAGTGATAAAATGATTAATTTTTATGCTGATTCATTTATTTTTATGCTAACTTTTATATAACTGCAGTTATTGGTAAGATAAAAGGTAACAGATTGATTATAGGCTACCTGATTTGTTTATACATATATATATATGGATTCATATAATTATGATCAATATATGTGCACTTAATACAACTGATTAACATAAACGACTAATCTAAGTGATTAATCTAGGTGCACTTTAAATAGATTCCTAGTGCGTACACACACAGATATATTTCGATTCTGTTATTTATGATGATTTATATATAGGATACATGATACTTTATATATAGGATACATGATCGAGGTGATACCCACTGCACATTCTGGCGTTTCGAACAACTTTTCGTCTATTATACAGTTCCAGACAACCACCTATAGCCAAATGAAATGGCCAATTCCAAATGGTTAAAAACAAGGGGAAATTGCCTGGGCAGGGTCCAACGTTCTATTTTGCACCCATACTTGTCCTCTGCATCCTATGCCATACGAATACGTTCGCAATGAATAAAATCATCCCCAGCACGAGTCCTGTGCCAGCAAACATAGAGTTGAATATCCTCTTGGTCGTAATTGTCGGAAGTATGTCCCTTTTGTAGTCGATTCCGGAGCATTCCGCATTAAAACGAGATTAACGACGGGATACGGGTGTCGTCCAAGAAGTCCACGAAATAAGCTTGTTCACTTATGATGGTGCTTATTCGCTTCACATTGTAGTCGTCCGCAGCGACGAACGGGTTTTTGAAGTTGTAGATGATCTGTTCGGGCATGCGATGTGAAACTCTCGTACTGTAGGATACTGTAACCAGGTTCCATTAATCAGCCTGTAAGTGAAATTATAATTGTCACAAGGCAAAGTAAATTCAGACAACATCCAAATATGGGAGGGAGAAAGCCATTAAGAACCAGACTTAACCCACATGAATTCGCTGATATTTTATGGAATTTCAAAGAGTCAGCTGTACAAACTTTTATCTATGGCATTATAACAATGAGGGAACCTATCCAGGTCTCTGATGACTGTAAAAATATCCACATTAACAGATATCAATACGAATCCCAAAGAAAATTCGTTATTACTGGTAGTAAGTTACTAGACAAAGAAGTGGAAAACGGAGCTATTGGTAAGATTGCCAGGCAACATAAGAGTCAAAGAGAATATTAATCATGATTCTGTATTTCTCTACGCTTACTGAAATTAAGCTGTGATAAAATCCGATCCTATGTGCCCCTAACAAAAGTTTCATATTCAATTTTTCTTGCACATCCTGTGAGGTTAATTTTTAAAACTTTAATAGGCAGGAGATGCAATGAAAGAACCCACTATGTAACTAATTTCTATATAAACTTTGGAGGTTTCAAGAAAATGTGACATTTTCCCATGAATGTGATTTACTTGAATGTAATAGGCTATTTTTGCAAGTAAATTTTTCATACCATGACTTGATACTTCTAAATGTCCGTTTACCAATGTCATAGGCTGATTTATTGACTCTAATTGTCTATGAGGTTCAGAAAAAATTAATTCATTTTGATGTTATAGAAATTCTATTTGCTTATTTTGTTCATTAATTTTAAAATGATTGCAATTCCTTAACTAAAGTTGCATTGCACACACGTATAGACACTTGTACCTAACGACCTGCCTTGCCCATGAAAAGTTCGTGCTAAGCATTCCTCTCTCCAGCCAACTTGCTTTGCAAGCGGTTTATTGAGGTTAAAAGGAACAATGATGATTCGGCAAACGCGCCAGGCACCTTCAGGACTGATGACGTCCTCACCTGGCAGGAGATTGCTCTCAGCCAGTTTATGAGTTACGTTACTTGCTGTAATAAATTAATAAATATGACTTTAGTACTTTCAAATGATATTTTTTGTTTTAATACTCCACCCACACGAGAAGAATGTCTGAAAAAAACAGTACCAAAATTGAACGATATATTAGTTTCATGGTGGAAATCTGCATGATTGTAAAATAAATGTAATTATGTTAAATTAGATATTCCTTATTCAAACTACTGAAAAAAGGTTTCCATACAAATTCTATATATATTATTTGCCCTGTGAGATCCATATAGGACCATTCACATAGATATACATTTTCACTTCTAGGCTTCCTGACTTTAAAATCTCTTTTATTTATGTATTTTATTTTTTTATTGACTACGAATATAAATCACCGGGACAGACAATATGTCAGTAGGTTTTGATATGTGTTTGAACTTTTAGCTTATTTGTCATTAATATCCCTAGAATACTGAATGGACTACTAAACTAAAGCGTTCAAATCTTTACGCATATGGATACGCATTTGGATAATTTATTAACCTATGGTTACGTTTTGCTTTTTGATTTTATGGTGATTCCTTTTTTATTATAATTTGTAACCCTTCCGACTTCTTACGGAGTGTATTATATCGACTCAACTTGTATCCATACTTTTATTTTATTTATTTATTTATTTATTTATTTATTTATTTATATTTGATAAATTAATAGTTGGCTTGAATATGTTGGAAAAGTGTTCTAGCGGCGTACCGTATAAGGCTACTTGCGGTATAATTTCTATAGATACAAGATATGAATGATAAAGGCATTTAAAACCGCGAGAACCGCTATAATCCAGTTCGGATCCAATATCACAAGTGTAACTCGTAAGACATGAAACTCTCTTATTTATCCGTTCTACCAAACTGATTGACTCTGGATGACAAAATATATTATTGGTTTTCTTAATGGAAAGGAATTCACACAACGAGTTAAGGAGATTATTATTGATTTACACCACCCGAGTCAGAGATTTTTATGTGTTGAATTCCATGTTTACTGATTTAGCACTCATAAATATTCCTAGCGCACTCAAATGCGGTGTTTGTTTTTTAGTGCTATTAATTCTATATAACGTATCAAGGGAACTATTAACACTAAGAAGTGTTTATTTCCTCTGTCAGACTCGTAACTCTGTTAATAATTCTATGTGTATTCTTTCAAGGATTGATTTGGCACATGATAGGCCTTTAAACTGACAGGTGTCTTAGTGTGTCCCTTGTTTTCATGACACATGTTACAATTAGTTATGTGCTTTTTATATCTGTAAGCATTGTAGGCCAGTAAAACAGTGATTTGGCTTTCTGTGACATAATAGAGAACCCTGGGTGATGGAATGCAACCAGTTTAGGACGATTGGTATAAAGAGATTATTACTACTACCTGGTCGTTAGTCACCTGCTGTGTTCTTCGGGTTTTCCTCGTCACGGACCTACATATAATATTACATTTGATTACATAATTCTGATACACATACTTTAAATATACTTTTGCTTTAGGGTTTCCATTCGAAGTGTTTATTGTTTTACTTTGCTGCTGACCCTGTTTCCGTTTGAAGTGTTTATTGTTTTGCTTAGCTGCTGACTCTTGCTTTGTTCAGTTTGTAACAGTTCTGAGCTCCAACCCAGGTATTCAATGTTCACGATCTCTTGGGTTAAAGAATTTTCTTGTTTAGATACGGTTTTAACAGAAGGCACGGATGTTTCTATATCCTTTAGTCCAATTAATGGTTCTTTGCAGTATGGTGCGGGATTGCGGGATAATGCGTCAGCTATGATATTTGCTTTCCCAGGTAGATATCTTAACTTGGCTCCAAAGACCTGAATGATCATATGCCAACAAGTTCCTTTGGGACTGTGTTTAAAGCCTTTGAAAAACTCGGTAAGTGACTTATGGTCAGTAAGGACTTTAACAGGATAGCTGTAGATTATGAACTTAAAATGTACTAGTGAGTTAACGATACCTAGCCCTTCCTTGCCTATTACTGCATATTTACTTTCAGAGGCTTTAGTTTATGTGAATAAAAGCTATAGGGAAGAACTGTTTATCATATTGCTGAAGTAGTACCCCTCTTAACCCTTGGTCTGAGGCGTCTGTTGCAAAAAAAAAAAAATTCCTTATTTAAATCAGGGATTTTTTAGATAGGTGAACTGCATGATTACAGTTTTAAGATATCGAACGCCTGTTGATGCTTTTTAGACCATAATAAATCCAGGCCCTACTTCGTAAGATCTGTTAAAGGAGCTGTCATGATTGAAGAGTTACATATTTACATATGGTTGTAATACTCACTACAGCGCAAAAGTGCTGTATCCCCCTTTTTCGTTAATAGGTACCGGAAAGTTATGAATAGCCGACACCTTACCATAGACTACTTTAAGACCTTGACTAGACACATAAACCTAAATAAACATGTTCGGTTTTAAAACTCACATTTGGATATTTTACTCTGAGATTATTTGTCTTAGTCTCTGTAGCACTAACTCTAGTTTATGCGAATAATCTTATACAAGGCAAACAGCCCTTTCTAGTTTATGCGAACGTACTTCTAAGGTATTAGAAAAGATTACAAGACCAACCATATAGGCATGTAGGGTATCTCCTAAAAAGTCTCCAAACACTATATTATAATTGGGGCGCAACGTAAGCCGGAGGCATACATAAAAATTGATAATGTCCCCTGAGTGTGCTGAAGGCGGTGTATGAGGTACACTCACTTAGCTAATGGTATCTGGTGAAAGCCTTTAAGTAAGTCCAAGCTGGTGAAAAATTTATTCTGACCTAACAAAGATAAGATATTGTCGGTACATGGCACTGGAAAACAATCGGGAATCGTTTCCTTGTTTAAGCGACAGAAATCTACTCAAATACGCCAAGTCCGATCATTTTTATTTGCATGACGTTTTAGGGAAAAATTATATGGGCTATTTGATTTCCTAATGACTCCTATTACTAACATTTTTTCAACTTCGTCATTTATCTCTATTTTGAAATTTCATTGGGAGTCTATATGAAGGTACGTATATAGCTTTATGTTTGTCCTTAGACCGTATTTTGGTTAATGACTTCCATTTTCCCCCAGAGATCACTCGCTAGTGGAGAAACATCCTGGTATTCGGATAAAAGATAAAAAAAAAAAATTCTGCTGAATCACCTATGCTTGAATGACTTTACGGATATTACTTTAGATAGAGTATAAGAGAAATTCATTTACGACTGGTTGGGTGTGATTAAAAATTAGCAACAATAAAAAATGCGATATTTATATGTATAGGTTTTGTGGATTACTAGATTAACTTGTTGCTGCGAGTCAACCATGTCTAGGGCTTTGTTCGCGGAAATCGTTATATTTCAGAGTGTCGGGAAGGATTAAACTTTCAGATCCCAGCAAAGTCTTTTTACATGCTCTAAGACATTCGAGGGTGCGTGTGTCTCGAGATTTTGTGTGCAAACTGCGACTGCGGTTGTGGGAGAATTCTGTTGGGTTGTTGAACAATATCACGATTTATGAGATAAATGATTGGTTCCTCTATATAAGTTATTATTTGATTAACTGTCTCTTTTTGTTCAAAACAGATTTTAATATGTTAGGAGGTTTATAGAATTTCCTTTGATAAACACGCCATATTTGACAGGAAGTAAGATAATGTTTTGTATACCCATAGATGGATATCTTACAATTACGCTAGATACAGATCAATGTTTTTTATTACTATAGAGGTATCTGTAAGCGCTCGCTTATCCGGACTTCTCAATACGGTGAGTCCGTAAATACAGGATAATACGTGTACTAAAGGAATAAAACAAGATATTCTAATTTTTACGGCGCGTACAGTCGGGCTTAATCCACCACTACTTATAACAACTTATTGTATTAAAATTACGAGAACCTACTCTGATTACTTGATACGGTCATGTGATTCATAGGAAAATTCCTTTTTAATTCAAAAAGGTATTGGCATGAAAGAAAAAGTTATGGCATAAATGATCCAACAACGTTTTTCCCCGCTCTGCTAGAGTCGCTTATTGTGTGGAATGTGCTTTACTCAAAACACTCGGCAGATTTAACTGACACTGACCGTTTGACTAGATGACACAGTAACCAAGTTTGCTTAAGCACGATTTGTTTGTTTCTGATTTTTAGGGCTACTGTTTACCTATTTCTTTTTATAATAATTAGGATTCTTCTCTTTATTACCATCGGCAACGTATTGTGTGTTTTTAGCATTATGTTGTAGTTGGTTATGTATAATGCAATGAACGTATGAATGACTTGAACTATAAAGAATTGAGCGATTACTATTAAAACAAGTTATCTCTATTACGTTCAATATTAACTGTTTGTACTTGCTGTTGTTTACTTCATTCTTTGCTAAAATTTGAAATAGTGAGGGATCCAGGTCAGCGCATTTAGACATTTTGTTGATTTGTTTATATGAATGTTAAGTACGTTAGCCTAATGAAAGTTTTTGCAGACATGTTATTCCTTGCAATCCAGCCGTATTTTTTAAAGTTAAGTTGAGTCATAGGGATTCGATTTTTTATGCATAACTAAAGGCTGAAACTGCGATCGGGACCTTGCAAAGGAGCATTTATTGTCATGACCCGAAATAGTGTTACCTCTAATTTATCCAGATTTGTGCGGGTGTTCCACTTGTTTTGTGTGTTTTCTTATCACTACGGTGCCTAACTGCCCTATCCATGCATCTGTATAAATACAGACGTCCACTGCGTAAATGCATATTCACTGTTTAATATGATTTGTTACGTAAAGAATTAATAATCACCCAAATTATAAAATTAACTCAGTATATGATTTTATTTCAGGAGAACTTCTGGAAACAAAAACTCAAAGATAAAAACTCGCAGTAGTGTAATCCCAATGATGTAGATAATTTCTGTAAAAAGTAAGATTAAGAATGTCTCGTAACTTCAGCCACAGGAATAACGAAAATTCGACCTGCAAAGGAAACACTCAAAGTTACTCCAAATGAATAAAAAGGATTGTACTTAGCTTGATTTTGTGGGAAGTCACGGTGTTCCGATAATGACACGCGGCCTTGGCCCTCCTTCTCTGTTTAGTGGATGACCTAGTTTGGCTTGAGTTTCCCCCGTGCGCGTTGTTCGTTTTTTTGGATGATTCGATTCCTTGAAGATCCGATGCCGCAGACGCGTTCGGTTTGTTTCTTGAAGTGCTGGAAACGCTCAATAAACGATGTTTTCTCGAATGATTCTAATGAGAGACGAAGCTTGCGTTGCCGTAGGAAGAAGACACGTAGGGTTTGTTTCTTGAAGTTATGCACTGCTGAAATGGCTCACTAAACGATGATACTAAGTTGCTTGAAGAACTCTTGCTTTCATCGTCGTTGACTTCTGATATGATACATTATTCGTTATTCTTCGGAAGACGTTGAAGAGTTCTTGTTGTTTTCTGAAGTCGCTCACTAAACAATGATACTAAGTTGCTTGAAGAATCTGTTGCTTTCGTCGTCGTTGACTTCTGATATGATACATTATTCGTTTTTCTTTGGAAGACGTTGAAGAGTTCTTGTTGTTTTCTGAAGTCGCTGCCACCAATGAAAGGGCTGTTGCCTTATATAATAAAGCGCCCTATGAGGTTATGTTAGACTTGCGATAATCTTATGCTAAGTCGGTTGGTTATGCACTTCCATACTCATTGGAGTGTCTTGGGGTTTGATGATAACTTTCGAAGTCGGTATCTTCTTTGGTTATGACGACGATGTGTTAAACTCATGATGATATCTTCTTTCTGATGTGAGGTTCTAGTAGAAAACACGAAGTATAAAAATAGTTCTATTTTCTGAGATTACATGATGAAGATCAGAGGAAATTAGTAAAGGTCTGCCAATGATGATGGCTAATTCAAATCTACATGATGAAGCTTAGATAAAGAGGTACAGGTCTTCTAATGACGATGGCTTGATCGCTTCTGCCAATGATGATGGCTAATTCAACTCTGACTACCATCTCGGTTACAAATCATAAAGGAAGCAGACAGTAGCTCGAACATATGAACATACATACAGATGACACAGATTACAAATCACGTAGGCCGTTTGAATTATAGGTCGCGGTAGTTGTCTCAAGCAGGAAGCTTGGACTAATGTTTTCAAAACAAACGAAGGACCACAGGTGACGGCACATCATCTTAACCTATTTTATTGTATACGTTATCTTAGCGTACTTTATCGTCTCTGGTCTGATTACATTCCTGCAAGCAATCTGGTTGACCTCTTGGGTCACTGGTTTTAATTAATCATAGTTTTAGTTTTTTATATATATGGAATAACATTCCATATTTTTATTATGTACACATATCGGTATATATATATATATATATATATATATATATATATCTATATATATAATATATATATATATATGCTTGTGCTTATTTGTATATGTGGGTATATTTACTTGTGATATTTATGACTTTTTACTACATTTAATTCATCCCCTCGTAAGGAAAATCCCAGCCGCGCACTTATCAGAAATACCAAAGGTAGAGATAAAAAGTAAACAAAATATCTGCTTCGTTCTCAATTTGTTCCCTACTTTCTTGCGTTTTCTCTTTCTCCTCTTTAATGACGTCGTAACCACATAGATTGCACGGAACATGGGAGCGGCTGAGACTGAGCAGTCCTACTCGGTATCCGGGTCAAGTTTGGCTTCTCGGGGAATAGGTGGTGCCAAGGCTTCCTAAAGAGAATTTAAATGGTGCTGTATCCATTCAACATTCTGGGTATGGTGGGTCATATGAAATTGAGTTTAGAGGCTTTTTTTTTCTGCTCGCGATCGTCTGAATGATAAGTGAATAGCGATTAAGTGGTTTCTAAAGTATATAATAAGTTTTAATTTATTTGGGATTTTGTTAATTCATTAGACGTGTTATAGTTTAAGGTAAAAGAATCAGTCATAGACTTTTCAGAGAATGATTTGTAACCTATAATGGGCATTATTAGATTTTAAGATACATGGACCTTGTAGTCTCAGGGAATCATTTGTTCTTTTAAATGCAGAATTTCAACTGTTTCCTCAAAACGGGAAAGCCTCGACTAGGTCATACACCCCCCCCCCCCCTTTCTCTCTCTCTCTCTCTCTCTCTCTCTCTCTCTCTCTCTCTCTCTCTCTCTCTCTCTCTCTCTCTTTCTTCAAATTCAGAGGAATAGTTCTGTGTCTGGCTGAAGGACCACCATATGTCTTATATATATTCAGATTCCATTATCGGGGTGGCTTTGTATTTAATCAAGGTGTCCCAAATGCCTTATGTCACTTTTCAATTGGATAGACAATGATAATTACACGTTTATCGCTTTTGATTTTAATAAAAAATTCTGTGCATGTCTTTTAATGGACGTAATTTTATGTTCTTTTATGTAATACATTCAAATAAAATAAAACACTCACACTAAAATATATATATATATATATATATATATATATATATATATATATATATATATATATATATATATATGTGTGTGTGTGTGTGTGTGTGTGTGTGTGTATATATATATATATATATATATATATATATATATATATATATATATGATATATGTATATATATATATTACTTTTTCGAACTCAATGGAAAGAAAGTGAAAGTTTTATTCCAACCTGAATTCTGGTCCAGCTTTCGGCACCTGTGACCCTGACACTTATGACATTAAATGACGGTGGCACTTGTGACGTCAGATAAATGCTTTTAAACATTAAAAGACATTAAGACGCATAAAATTAGGTTACGTGGCTCTCTCTCTCTCTCTCTCTCTCTCTCTCTCTCTCTCTCTCTCTCTCTCTCTCTTGTCCTTCATAATAGAATTCCAGAAATGTTTTTTCTTCAGTTGACGAAACTTTGAAGCATATTCATAACATTCTTATCCAGAATTCCAGCATCAAAAACAGCCAATCCCATAAATTCATGCAAAACATTTTCCTTTTGGTAAAGATGCCAAACGCCAGCAATATTTTTGCGAAAGAAATTGGATTCTAGTCAGCGGTGAGAATTAACCCTGAGGTAAATTATTCTGCTGACTTTTCTTGTAGGAAATAAAATACCTTATGAAATTTTGAAACTTGATATTCGGACGAGTCAGGATAGTTTGTTTATCTAGATTCTGAGGGGCAGGTGTTCATTTCCCCATCAGCTGAGTTTTATCTGTCCTTTATCTCTACTTCTCGTCCCCGTATACAAAAGGCCATGTTCAAAGTGAAGTGAGAGAGAGAGAGAGAGAGAGAGAGAGAGAGAGAGAGAGAGAGAGAGAGAGAGAGAGAGAATCGGCAACATTCATTGACTTAAAATGGATATTACTGCACTTGTTGTAATTCACTGCGGAATATTTCTGAACTAAAATCTGTAAATTTGGGCAACAATTAGTCTCATCTTTATAATTTGAGAACAATACTTACTTTGTAAGTTTCTGTTCCTACTGAATATGGTAGTATCGAAATCAGATTTTCCAGCAACAGGAATTCGAGATCATGGCTTATCTGGGTCTGTTTCTCCTTGTCGTCTTTTCATGTAAATAAAGCTCAAGATAAGAAATTTCATTCATGGCATTCCAGTGGATGCGTGGGACCGTCGTCAACCGTTGTCTCTGGAAAGCAGGTGTTCAGTGTCCCTGGAATCGACGCTGAGTTCCACAATTGTCTGACGATAATTTCCTCAGCTACGACGCTACGTGAAGCCTCCACTGTTGAATTAAATACTGATAGTTACATGTCAAAGATATCTATCACAGTTAAGCTATTATGGAATAGTTAAGGCATTCACGGGATATCCATAATTGTTTATTAATGCATGTACGAATTATTTGTTCAGTAAGATTTCATATGGCTAACTGTTGATACATACATACACACACACCACACACACACACACACACACACACACACACACACACATATATATATATATATATATATATATATATATATATATATATGTGTGTGTGTGTGTGTGTCTGTGTGTCTGTGTAGGTGTATTTGTGTATTCTTTTATATTTGTACACGGTTTCCATAAAGTCCCAGTACCATTGTGAGCAATAAATACTTGTAATAGTACTGGGACTTTATGGACACCCTTTATTACATTCGATTTCACCGAATCATAAATATTCATTTGTCAATAGGAGAAAACTCTCCTCAACCAACACTGGTAAAAGCCACAGATGCACAGGCCTACTTATCAGATATACATAAAACGTGAACAGGCAACACCAGAAGTCTTTATAAATCAGTGTCACTCAGGATGAAGATGAAATTCGCTGGATAACTGGACAAGCAATTAGACGGAATGATGCCTTCACATCAGTAACACTGTCCCGTCTTCGGGGACACTAATTCATTATGCCCTTTTATCCTGAAATAACTATTCCTATAACTTCCACTGATATCCACTTTCAATATCTCTTAAATATCATAATGAGTATAATTCTTGTATGTCCTGTCAATGGGCGGGTTAACGATTGGTTGAATCACTGCGCTCCAAATACCCATTATGCCTCTAAATACCCCATTTTATCCCGAAGAACCCTTCAATCTCCCATGAAACCTCATTCTTTCAAAGGGACGGTCTTCTCAACATCCATTGTCCATTAAATTACGGTAACGACCAAGAAAGTCTTCGCAAAAGTTCTTTTCTTCTAAGATCTTTCTTCAAAGAGAGCCTCGCGTGAAACACTTAACGTTTCCATCACTAAGAAATATAAAAAAAATGTTACAGGTTAATTTCGGTGACCCTCATTTTGGGGGTTACGGTGGGGGTCATATTCAATGATGGAACAAGTGATTTTGACACCAGAGGAGTTTCTCCTGTTTCAAAATGAGGTTCCGTGTGATTCTTAAATTTACGTTGACTTCTGAAGTTATTAGCTTCCATTTACAATTGGGGGAGGGGGGAGGATGGGGGGAGGCTGGTGTTCAGTGAGCTTGTGGGTGATTCCCAGACCTCTCACACTTTAGCTGAATGCCGCTGAACTCAGCCGTGATGACCCTCCTGGTTGAGGGAGTCTAAACTACGAAGTTTTTCCTGTTTTTTATTTTTTTTTAATTTTTATTTTTTTTATAAACAGTTCGTAGGAAGAATATTGTTATCCTTAATATTCTCTTCAAATATGTGAATATTTATTCATTAACTCATGGGGAGATGTTTTAAATAACTTGAAGCGCTAACTTTTTTTTATTATATAGAAGAGACAGACATCAGTCTCAGAGAGAGAGAGAGAGAGAGAGAGAAGTGAATTTATTGATAGCTTTATGTTTATTTCTAAGTGCAAGATGCATGAAAATTCCATATAATTTTCTAGCAGAAGGCAAATTGTTATTCATTTCTTAAAGCCAGCATGTGTATCTCTCTCTCTCTCTCTCTCTCTCTCTCTCTCTCTCTCTCTCTCTCCTCTCTCTCTCTCTCTCTCTCTAACTGCACCAACTCCAACAAACACATGCACACAACCCGATAAAAATGAAGCTTTCATATAAATCCAAAATAAATAGCTATTTACATGCAGATTACTAAATAGAATTTTACTTCTAGATTAACATCCATAGATTGATTTTGAATAGTAGCACAAATGAAGCTGTTGTCATGCCATAAATGCCAGATATTTAGTTTCCACAATTTGTATAATAGTATAATCTGGACATTTCGACAT
Source organism: Macrobrachium nipponense (assembly GCF_015104395.2). Lineage (NCBI taxonomy): Eukaryota > Metazoa > Arthropoda > Malacostraca > Decapoda > Palaemonidae > Macrobrachium > Macrobrachium nipponense. The sequence goes on along the minus strand of NC_061105.1, from coordinate 42,808,433 downwards.
TGTATTAATCTCCCGCCGAGACACTGATGTAAACGTTGATATCGAATTTGGTGCCGAAATCATCAATTTTGAAGAAATTATAATGCAATAATAAAACCATCATTTAAATGTGAATTTATGGCATTTTAAGAATAAATCTTATATGGGACGAAATTTAAAGATGTAAGGTTTTATCTGCCAAAAGAATTTTTCTTTCATCTTCGATACTTTCGAAGATATAAGTATTTGAATAGCATTAGGGTGGTGCTAGGTCGTGCTGGGTTGTGCCGGGCTGTGCCGTGCCGTGCCGGGCCGCCTGAAATGCAATAACTAAAACATATTTAAATTTGAATTTATGATATTTAAAAATTAAACTTATTTTGGACGAAATTCATCTGCCGAAAGAATTTTTCTTTCATCTTCAATACTTTCGAAGATAGCATTTGAATAGCGTAAGGGCAAAGCCGTGCCAGGCAGCCAGAAATGAGCCCGTTTCCAGTAAGACTACGCTTCGCAATCGCTCGTAATGAATAATCCTTTTAAGAGTCTTTTCATTGACAACGTTAGGGAGTTTGCATTTCTTTCCTTCCTTCCAAGGTTTGGATTTCACTTCATTATTTCGCGCTCCGTTGTTTTGAAGAGTCATTACTAAAATATCGGTCCATCCCTTTCCCTCCGTTTATCCTTCCCTTACTTCTTTAGTTCTACATTCCATGTAGACATTACGTTCCCTGTCGACTTTTCTATAAAGATCAATAAGATTTCTTTTGTAAATATCTCCAAAAGAAACAGCTGTTTGCTCTGCTCAGGGGTCAGCTGCTTAACCTTTGGTTATTAGTATTAAAAGGTGGTGATGGTCAACTTGACCCCGATTTTACTCGGAAAAAGGAATCCTGTTTTCCCATATTCCTACATGTTCTTTTGGGAAGCTTAAATAGGTCTTGAATCTCAAAGTTACCAACAGAACGTTTAAGGGAAATGATTGCCAAAAGTTACATTATTGTTGCCCACTGCAGGTGAAAGGGAATATTCCAAAAAACAGGAATGTATGGAATGTCTTTTCCTTGCGTAAATAAATCAGAATGTTATAATTTGTACTGAGTTATTTCACGTAGCAAAAGAGAATGTTAAATGTCATGTATATATTTACATGAAACATGTTTGAAGATGGCTGTAATGCTTAGTACGCTGCTGCCATTTCCTCTACAGCATTTTAAATCCTTATGATGAAATGAAATTTCATTTCCCACAGCGAACGCTTAAAGTAATCCCCCCCCAATCCCCCCCCCCCCCCCCCCCCCCCCCCCCCCCCCCCAACAAAAACGGAAACAACACAGCAATTCAGAAGGTTTAAGTTTTAATATTCTTCTTGCTCTCCATGTGATAACCCACGAGAATGTCGGACCATTTTGCAATAATTTCTCAACGCAACTTGCAAATTTTATGACATTCTGCAATATCCACTGAAGGGGGAGATTAGCAAGAGTGATATCGCGCAGCACGATTTTGCAATGGGAGACGATTATGTTGTATTTAACTATGCTCGGTTGACGGAAAGCGAGAATCTATTTTTCACGTGAGGTCGAGGAAGGGAGACCGCCTTATTCGGTCCAACTGGTTCTTCTCCCACTCCAGAATTTAACCATTTTTCTGTCCTTGCATCTCCTTGCAAACTCTTTGATTTAGAGAAGTAGAGAGAGCGAATCTATTAATGTTTCCTCTGCTCACAGAAATTAATTTAGAGCATCCATTTATCTCATGCCTGGATGCCGACAGCTTCTCGGGATCTCTTTCGTGAGGACGAAATGAGTAGAAATTTTCGTTTTCTTATTTCCAAAAATGGAACAGGATCTACACTAGTTACGAGATTTTCGTTCGGTTCTGTTTCAAGGTACCGTTAGATCTATAGTTAGTTCGTGCTACTCATTTCGCGATGTGAGCATCCACATTCTGTCGATGTGCAAAGTTCTCAGGCTTTCCAGCGCCCTCTGGAACAGTTTTTCTGAATGTTTTACATTTATTGCTTGTCGTTTTAGTAAGGACTGTAAGTTTCTTTAATGACTAATGAGAATGGGTTAAGTGAGCCATTTTTATCACGTCTTCCTCAGGCAAAATGAAGGAGCTACTTAAATTTTCCTAGTTATTTTGCTTACCTTCAACATCGCCTCCTTCTTTAGTTTATTCCAGGACTGTTTGATCTTCTCTGGCGCCTTCTTTTCGTACTAATGTCTCGTCTTCGTCAATGCTCTCTGTTCATTCTCCTCCTCTTCAGTTATCGAGATGAAACCAAAACATCTTTTGGAATGTGATTCAGATACAGCCTCTCTCTCTCCTCTCTCTAGCTCTCTCCTCTCCTTCTCTCTCTCGTCTTCTCTCTACTCTCTCTCTCTCTCTCTCTCTCTGTTGGGTGCCAAATGCAATTGAATATTTAAACAAACGTTTGCTCCGGTAACACTGCGAGAAATTGAATGAAGTACATCTACCCTCATTTGCATTCTCATCGCTTTGCTCAGAATAACTGCATTTGGTGTGAGACAGATGCCCCCGGTTCCCTTTCAAGGGGGTTCTTTCGTGATTGGATAATCCTTAATCCTAAACAGTGTTTTCAATGTTTTGAAAATCCAGATAAGATTGTTCCTCGTGTGTTATATATATATATATATATATATATATATATATATATATATATATATATATACACATATAAATCGCTGTTTTAAATCTAAGGTGTATATCGTCGACTTACATATATAGATATATTTAAATATATATATATATATATATATATATATATATATATAATGCCTGTGCTTTATGTATATGTGGGTATATTTACTTGTGATATTTATGACTTATTACTTCATTTATTCCATTCCCCTCGTAAGGAAAATCCAAGGCGTGCACTTATCAGAAATACCAAAGGTAGAAATAAAAAGTTAAAAAAATTTCTGCTTTATTCTGAATTTGTTCCCTACTTTCTTGCGTTTCTCTTTCTCCTCTTTAATGACGTCGTAACCACATAGATTGCACGGAACATGGGAGAGGCTGAGCCTGAGCTGTCCTACTCGCTATCCGGGTCACGTTTGGCTCCTCGGGCAATAGGTGGTGCCAAGGCTTCCTAAAGAGAATTTAAATGGTGCTGTATCCATTCAACATTCCGGGTATGGTGGGTCATACGAAATTGAGTTTAGAGGCTTTTTTTCAGCTTGCGATCGTCTGAATGATAAGTGAATAGCGTTTAAATGGTTTCTGAAGTACATAATAAGTTTTAATTTATTTTACATTTTGTTAATTCATTAGAGGTGCTATAGTTTAAGGTAAAGTATCAGTCATAGACTTTTCAGCGAATGATTTGTAACAGATATAATGGGTATTATTAAATTTTAAGATACATGGACGCTGTAGTCTTAAGGAATCATTTGTTCTTTTAAATGCAGAATTTTAACTTTTTCCTCAAAACAGGAAGGACTCGACGAGGTTATCTACACCCCACTGGAGTAGAGCCATTTCAGAGTTTATTCTCTCTCTCTCTCTTTCTCTCTCTCTCGTCTCTCTCTCTCCTCTCTCTCTCTCCTCTCTTCAAATTCGAGAAGGAGTTTCTGTGTCTGGCTGAAGGACCACCATATGTCTCATCTGTATTCAGATTCCATTTCGGGGTGGCTTTGTATTTAATTAAGGTGTCCCAAATGCCATATGTCACTTTTCAATTGGATAGACAATGATAATTACACGTTTATCGCTTTCGTTTTTAATAAAAATTCAGTGCATGTCCGTTAATGTACGTAATTTTATGTTCTTTTATGTAATACATTCATCATATACACACTTGCATTATATATATATATATATATATATATATATATATATATATATATATATATATATATATATATATATATATATATACACACACATATATATATATATATATATATATATATATACATACATATATATTAATTTTTCGAACTCAATGGAAGGAAAGTGCAAGTTTTATTCCACCCTCAGATGGCTAAATTCTGGTCCAGCTTTCGGCACCTGTGACCCTGACACTTATGACATTAAATGACCATGCCACTTGTGACGTCAGATAAATGCTTTTAAACATTAAAAGACATTAAGACGCATAAAATTAAGTTACGCGGCTCTCTCTCTCTCTCTCTCTCTCTCTCTCTCTCTCTCTCTCTCTCGTCCTTCATAATAGAATTCCAGAAATGATTTTTCTTCAGTGGACGAAACTTTTAAGCATATTCATGACATTCTTATCCAGAATTCCAGCATCAAAAACAGCCAATCCCATAAATTCATGCAAAACATTTTCCTTTTGGTAAAGATGCCAAACGCCAGCAATATTTTTGCTAAAGGAATTGGATTCCAGTCAGCGGTGGGAATTAATTCTAAGGTAAATTATTTTGCTGACTTTTCTTGTAGGAAATAAAATACCTTATGAGCTTTTGAACCTTGATATTCGGACGAGTCAGTTCGTGAGCATTAGTTCAGGACAATTTGTTTATTTAGATTCTGAGGGGCAGGTGTTCATTTCCCCTTCGCCTGTGAGTTTTATCTGTCCTTTATCTCTACTTCTCATCCTCGTATGCAAAAGGCCATGTTCAAAGAGAGAGAGAGAGAGAGAGAGAGAGAGAGAGAGAGAGAGAGAGAGAGAGAGAGAGTCGGCAACATTCATTGACTTAAAATGAATATTACTGTACTTGTTGTAATTCACTGCGGAATTCTGAACTAAAATCTGTAAATTTGGGCAACAATTAAAGTCTTTTCTTTATAATTTGAGAACAATACTTACTTTGTAAGTTTCTGTTCCTACTGAATATAGTTCTATCGTAATCAGATTTTCCAGCAGCAGGAATTCGAGATCAAGGCTTATCTAGGACCATTTCTCCAATTGTCGTCTTTTCATGTAAATAAAGTTCAAGATAAGAAATTTCATTCTTGGCATCCTAATGGATGCGTGGGACCGTCGTCAACCGTTGTCTCTGGAAAGCAGGTGTTCAGTGTCCCTGAATCGACGCTGAGTTCCACAATTGTGTGACGATAATTTCCTCAACTACGACGCTACGTGAAGCCTCCACTGTTAAATTAGATACTGACAGTTACATGTCAAAGATATCTGTCACAGTTAAGCTATTATGGAATTGTTAAGACATTCACGGGATATCCATCATTGTTTAACGATGTATGTAGGAAATATTTGATCGGTAAGATTTCATATTTCCCTCTGTGCATGTTTTAGCTACAAATGCTAATAATTATCATCATTCTGCACGTGCCAGTCGTCAAAGCAACAAAGATCTTTCTTGGGTTTTCAGCTACCTAGGCTAACTGTTGATACATACATACATTCACACACACACACACACACACACACACACACACACACACACATATATATATATATATATATATATATATATATATGTATATATATATATATATATATATATATATATATATATATATATATATATATGTGTGTGTGTGTGTGTGTGTGTGTGTGTGTGTGTGTCTGTTTAGGTGTATTTGTGTATGCTTATATAGTTGTACAGGGTGACCATAAAGTCCCAGTACCATTCTGAGCAATAAATACTTGTAATAGTTCTGGGACTTTATGGACACCTTTTATTACATTCTATTTCACCGATTCATAAATATTTTTTATGTCAATAGGAGAAAACTCTCCTGACCAAAACTGATAAAAGCCACAAATACACGGGCCTATTTATCAGATATACATAAAACATGAACAGGCAACACCAAAAGTCTTTATAAATCAGTGTCATTCAGGATGAAGATGAAATTCGCTGGATAACTGGACAAGCAATTAGACGAAATGATGCCTTCACATCAGTAAGACTGTCCCGTCTTCGGGGACATTAATTCATTAAGTCCTTTTATCCTGAAATAACTATTCCTATAACTTCCACTGATATCCACTTTCAATATTTCTTAAATATCATAATGAGTATAATTCTTGTGTGTCCTTTTAATGGGCGGGTTAACGATTGGTTGAATCACTGCGCTCCAAATACCCATTATGCCTCTAAATACCCCATTTTATCCCGAAGTACCCACTTCAATCTCCCATGAAACCTCATTAACCCGGGCGGGCCTTCTCAACATCCAATGTCCATTAAATTACGGTAACGACCAAGAAAGACTTCGCAAAAGTTCTTTTCTTCTAAGATCTTTCTTCAAAGAGAGCCTCACGTGAACGAGTTAACGTTTCCTTCGCTAAGAAATAAAAAAAATGTTACAGGTTAATTTCTGTGACCCTCATTTTGGGGGTTACGGTGGGGGTCATATTCAATGATGGAACAAGTCATTTTGACACCAGAGGAGTTGTTCCTGTTTCAAAATGGGGTTTCGTGTGATTCCTAAATTTATGTTGACTTCTGAAGATACTGGCCCCCATTTACAATAGGGAAGAGGGGCGGGGGGACGGGGGGGAGGGGCGGGGGCTGGTGTACAGTGAGCTTGTGGGTGATTCGCGGACCTCTCACACTTCAGCTGAATGCCGCTGAACTCAGCCGTGATGACCCTCCTGGTTGAGGGAGTCTAAACTACAAAGTTTTTCCTGTTTATATTTCAATTTTATTTTTTTAAACACTTCGTAGGAAAAAAAATATAATTACCCTGAATATTCTCCTCAAATATGTGATTATTTATTCAACTACTCTTGGGGAGACGTTTTGAATAAATTGAAGCGCTAACGTTTTTTTATTATTATATTGAAGAGACAGAACTCAGTCTGAGAGAGATAGAGAGAGAGAGAGAGAAGAGAAGAGGAGCGAGAGAGAGAGAGAGAGAGAGAGAGAGAGAATTTATTGATAGCTTTATATTTATTTCTAATTGCAAGATGCATGAAAATTCCATATATTTTTCACGAGGCAAATTGTTGATCATTTCTTAAAGCCAGCATGTGTATCTCTCTCTCTCTCTCTCTCTCTCTCTCTCTCTCTCTCTCTCTCTCTCTCTCTCTCTCTAACTGCACCAACTCCAACAAACACATGCACACAACCCGATAAAAATGAAGCTTTCATATAAATCCAAAATAAATAGCTATTTACATGCAGATTACTAAATAGAATTTAATTCTAGATTAGCATCCATAGATTGATTTCGAATAGTAGCGCAAATGAAGCGGATGTCATGCCACAAATACCAAATGTTTAGTTTCCACATTTTGTATATTAGTATGGACATTCCGACATTCTGTATTAATCTCCCACCGAGACACTGATATGAACGTTGATATCGATATTACTCTGAAGATTAAAAGCGATATATCGCGATGGAAACGTTTCCCCAGGAAACGTTTTTCAATTTCAGTGTCCTTCAGGGTTTTTCTTATTCGTAATTCCTGTTTGGTTGCCCAGTATTCCTAAGAGAACGGGAAGATATATATATATATATATATATATATATATATATATATATATATATATATATATATATATATATATATATATATGAATTTTTATCACTTGGTTGGCCTAGTCGATAATGTCCCTGGAGACCTGATTACTCCTCACCTCTCTGGGCGCTGGTTCGAACCAAGAGAGGTCGAAATTACTATCAGCTAATTTCACCTTCGGTTAACATATATGAAAAATATATCATTCCGAGGTAGAGCGACTGGATATAAAAGGACATTTGTAGCTCGATGAATATATATATATATATATATATATATATATATATATTATATATAATATATATATATATATATATATATATATATATATATTGCAGAACCAACAAAATTTCCTCGGAAACCATCGGGTGGAATTTGTGCACGAATTTCCGTATTTGGGTCACATTATCACCGACGACCTAAAAGATACGGCAGACATTGAACAGAGGCGTCGTAAACTATGTGCAGCTGGCAACATGATTGCAAGGAGTTTTGCCTTCCGTCACCGAGACGTGAAACTGCTGCTCTTCCGCTCGTACTGCTACAGTATCTATGGGTGTTCCCTCTGGACGAACTATACCCGAGAGACCATGAGACGTATCACTGTTGTGCACAAAGACATTCTGAGACGCCTCACAGACACTCCCCGGTACCACTCCGCCACACAGATGTTCATAGTAAACCACCAGGACAATTTAAAATTCATTGTTAGGCGAACAATGTCCAGTCTGGTAACCCGAGTGAGAAACAGCAGCAACTCGCTCATACAAAGCAGCCTAAGGAGTGAAGCAAGAAGAAAATCTAAATTGTGGGAAAGATGGGAAAATATGGCCTTTGTCCCCTAAAGGACTTAATCTCTATATTGGCAAGATGTCATCTGCAGTTTTTGTCATTATTACATTTATTGCTGATTTTTTAAATTTTCATTATTACTGTGATTACTATCAAGTTAATTTTTTTTTTTTACATTCAGTTTTTGTATTTAGCCCTCTGGACCTGACTACTGTAACCACCTAAGGTCTCTAGTTGAAATTTAAGTTATATAATATGTACACTGACTGTTATTACTCTCAATGCATTTTTTTTCTCACCAATATTATTACTGTTATTACCAGTATTATGATTACTAGCTTTTATGCTACCTCAGCTATTTTGTGGATAAGTGCCGATTATTCATTTTCTTTTCCTTTTTTATCATGTCTCATGTATCTAGATTGTGTATGTTACTGTCTGCATTTTGTATATTCAATGTATATGGCCCTGAGCTGAAATAAAGCATATTATTATTAATTATTTTATTATTATTATTATTGTACTTAGGAAGCAGACCCTCTCTCAAGCATACTTTATTAAAAGTAATGGCTACTTCAGCAGCATTACACTTGTAGAGATTCTTCTCTATTTTGCGAATAGCGGCTTTTTCAGTGCTACTTAAACAGGCTAGTAGAGCGCCTATAGAGGTCATGGTAAAATACAGGGTCAAAATAGGTGTATATATTTGAATTTTACAGATAAACTATGATACCATAGTCATCAAAGTCATTAACGAGTTTCTCTCTCTCTCTCTCTCTCTCTCTCTCTCTATCTTTCTTAAAGCGAGCTTTCGTCTAGAGCTGCCAGACATCCTCGGGCTTGCTGGAGCTGAGGGTGGACTGATCTTGGTGCGGTGTCCGTCCTCCTTATATCTGTGGTTGACAGCAGGGGGTCTGCCCCATGCTTGTCTCCTATTGGCTGGCGGCGGTGAGTCTTGTTTTCATTGGCTGCCTGAGCCAGGTCTCAAGCCACTTTCTTCGAGCCGATGGTTGCGTTGCAGCATATCCTGCAGCCGCCTGGACCTCCTAAGCGGCGCTGTAACATTGATGGGCGTTGCGCTACGCTGTGGGACGTCACGGCTACTTTGATTTCCATCGGCTGCAGGAGTACCTCGTTCGGGGGCGTTGTCATCCATAGAGTTGTCATGATCGGTGGTGTCATTGTTGGTGGCAGGTCTTCTCATACTCGTAGGGAGGAGAAATTCTTCCTGCGTCGTATTCAGTGTAGGTTTTATTTGCTGGATGAGGAGCGCCTCCAGCAGGCGCAACCGACGGGCATCAGGGGCCTTCCCGATGATATTCGTGTTCTTTATGATGACATCTCGGGAGATGGCCTCGTGATGTTTGGTGCGGGCGTGATTCTTTATAGCCCCCTCTTGGGCGTGGCACGAGAGTCTCTTCGACAGTCGCATGGTAGTCATACCTACGTAGGCGCCGCTGCATTCGCGGTCTGGGCATGTATACTGGTACACTACATGCGTCTGCTTCAGGGGTTCTCGTACCTGTGGAGAGGAGTTATTTTTCATAATAAGATCGCGCGTCCTCCGATTCTGGTAATATATGATTAAGTCGATATTCTTGGTGTCGTCAGTCGGGGATACATTAATGCAGAAATATAAGGAGGACGGACCACCAACGGGGGGGAACCAAGATCAGTCCACCCTCAGCATCCCAGCCCGAGGATGTCTGGCAGCTCCAGACGAAAGCTCGCTTTAAGAAAGATAGATAGAGAGAGAGAGAGAGAGAGAGAGAGCGAGAGAGAAACTCGTTAATGACTTTGATGACTATGGTATCATAGTTTGTCTGTAAAATTCAAATATATACACCTATTTTGACCCTGTATTTTACCATGACCTCTATAGGCGCTCTACTAGCCTGTTTAAGTAGCACTGAAAAAGCCGCTATTCGCAAATAGAGAAGAATCTCTACAAGTGTAATGCTGCTGAAGTAGCCATTACTTTTAATAAAGTATTATTATTATTATTATTATTATTATTATTATTATTATTATTATATATATATATACTATATATATATATATATATATATATATATATATATGTGATGGGATCTCTCTCTCTCTCTCTCTCTCTCTCTCTCTCTCTCTCTCTCTCTCTCTTTTCCCCCTGAGTAGTGAACTGAAACAGTCAGTCGGCTTCTCCATCAGCAGTAGGGAATGACTAATAAGTCTCTCATGATGACATGTTAACGAAGTCGTGGATTATCTCAGGTCTTGGCCCGAATGAGATCCAGAAACAGACAACCTTGGGGGGTCTTGTGGATCATTAATTTAGGGTCTCTAAAAGTGAAGGCCGACGTGAGTGTAATTTCTTTACGTCGCTGCGTCTCAGATCCGTGAAAAAAAAAATGAGGTGAAACGACTTGACGATAACCATATCCGTTATGGAGATGATAGACTTCCGCCACTTAAAAGAGGGAATGTTATATGATTCAGCAACTTGAGGGCTACTTTAGAAGTAACCTCGAGTTCTAAATTCACCTGGTCCAGTTGTCTGGCTATTTTCGATGGCCAGTTAAACTTAAATGAGTGATGCAATACCCGGTCAGAGACAGCCGTGGCTGTACCACTTAAGACTTGCATACTAAGAATGGCGTGAACGAACCTTTGGTTCAATGAATAAGTATGTGACATTTGTTGCTTTGGCAAAGGGCCTGCTTTAGGAACTATGACGTTGCACATAGTACTAGAATGACCTAAGGGACACCTGTAGGACACCAGCAGACCACTAACCTAACCTCAGTGCCTTATGGATTTTCCTTTTGAATGGAACTGAATCACTGGAAAACAAGTATGGTTTGGAATCCGAGTTGAAAATGTTCAGCTGTCTTTCTTTGTTTGCTGAAAATGTCAGTATCTCTGGCTTAAATAACGGCTAATGCTATTTTTTGTACTCGTTTATTTGGGCGCGTACGCACGCACAGAAGCAAACACACAAAACACACATAAACATACGCAGCAAATATATTTATATGTATGTGCTTATTTGTGTGCATGAGAAAGAGAGAGAATGTGTTTGTTAATAACCAACAGAACGAAAATAATTTTTCTATTAAGTTCAATTTACTAAGACAAAAAAAGGGGGGGCGGGGGACAAAGTCACCGAACTAACTTCATTAACGTATGTGACATCTTGAAGTCATCATTCATCACCAATTTTTGTTGGCACGAAGACGAGCGTCTCTAAATACGAGAGCGTCTGTTGCCAGACTAGAAGACTAACAGTGAGCTTTTTGAGAAGCAATACTGACAGTAGCTGCTGCAGGAAACTTGGACCATTTCTCTCCCCACTTCTTCTTCAGTTGGTGTCAACCCTTTGACGTCATCACTTCATTTGATGGAGGGAGTCAGTTTTGTTTCTGAAGAGATTTTGTCGCCGTCACCTGGGCTCCTTTGAGTTTTCCTCACTGGAATTTCTGTTATATTTATGCCAGGTACTTCAGGCCCTATGTAAGGCTCACTTAGATTCTTCATATTAATTTGTGATTATTAGTTCAACGGAGAGTTAAGAATTTTAGTGGACTTGAAAATGGAATATATCATTTAGGCCAAAGGCGAAGGACTGGGACCTATGAGGTCATTCAGCGCTGCAAGGGAAAATGAGAGTAGAAAGTTTTGAAAGGAAAATCTCGCAGTTTCACTATGAAACAATCGTTAGAAGAGGGTGGAAAGTAAGAAGGAAGAAAGAGAACATGAACGGAGGTATAGTAAAAGGAATGATAGGAGGTGCAGCTAGAGGCCGAGGGGACGCTGCAGAGATCCTTAAGTAATAGCTACCGTGCACTGTTGGTGCTACCCCTCCTACGGGGAGCGGACTTGAGAGAGAGAGAGAGATAGAGAGAGAGAGAGAGAGAAAGAGAAAGAGTGATATGCAATTACATTCTGTAGTGGATGGCTTTCGTTTTCATTACCCGAGGTGCATAATGAGCGAGGTAATGTTACTATAAAGCAGAGGGATATGAGTTGGGCTGTTTAATTCACATGTAGAAATATGCATTTTTTGGTTCAGGGTGAGACCTATGAATCGAAAGGTGGATCTTTAATAAACATGGTTGTCTGTCATGTTCATGTTTACTTCTCTTTAAAAAATAAGCGAATGTCCAGTAGAGGGATAGTAGACTGAGATGGTTTGGACATCTAAAGAGACGAGAGGAAGACCACCCGATAAGGAAGGTGATGGAGACGGGACTGCCAGGTGGGAGAAGGTTAAGTAGACCAAAATTGCGATCGATTGACTGTGTGAAGAGAGATATGAGGGAGTTGGGATTGAGCGAGGAAATTGCACTGAAGCAAAGGCGATGGAAGAATGTGTTGAAGAACCATTACAGCGACCCCAGATAGGGACAACTTTGTAGAGAAAGAAGAAGTTCAGTAGAAAACTTGACTTAGTAAATTCTAATATTCATATGTTGAAACTTCTTAAAAAAGCACGTGGATAAAATAAATTAAGAATAATGCACGAACACGTGAATGTATGTCTTTGTAAGTATTTTTAGTATATACAAATAAGAATAGAGAGAGAGAGAGAGAGAGAGTAGAAGCCACAGTAATGACTTAGAAGATAAAGATACCAAGCACTTTCATGATGTTACAGTATGATTTCAGTGTACCTTAACATATGTATTATGCATACAAACATTATATATCATTCGAGCTACAAATGTCCTTTAATATCTAATTCGCTCTACCTCGGAACTGATATATTTTCATATATGTACCGAAGGGGAATTTTTAGTTGGTAATAATTTCGTCCCCTCATTGATAACGTCACTAGGCCGTCCTAATTTCGTTCCCGTCCACTGGACGGTGGTTCGATCCCATGAGGGGACGAAATTATTATCAACTAAAAATTCCCCTTCGGTACATATATGAAAATATATCAGTTCCGAGGTAGAGCGAATTAGATATTAAAGGACATTTGTAGCTCGAATGATCTATATGAATCACGGTGATGTGATAAATATTCACACATTATATATATAAATCCCCTAACTCCTTCAAGGCACAGCTCCTAGCAACAAAAACCCCTCATGAATAAAAAGAAGTCCCCAGCAACTTACCAAAGTTCCTCCGAGCGAGACGTACCTGTGTTGTCCTACACAAGTAACGCCTCAAGGGCTTCTATTCCTTTCTCTCATCTGCTTCTGAGTCTTCCTCGAGTCGATTTCGAGTGCCACTTGAGGTGATGAGCAATATTGTCTTGGGAATAGTCTTGTGATCCCAAATATGCACTCACAGTGTTCTCTTAGCTGAGTCTGTATTGTGATATTTTTTTTATGAAGTTAGGCCTGTGTTTGGAACTACTTGGGTAATAATGTGTTTATATAATCAGTACTACGGCTGCTAATATTGTAATTACTATAAATAAAAATAATTAAGTTCACTCAAGTTTACTCAAAGCTTTATTTTCTGTTCTTTAATATAATTATTGAATAATTCAAAAGTTTGTTATTGGTACCATTATAATCTTCTAAGTAGAAATGCATCAGTTGCATTGGTATGTATTATATTGGAAAGTGAATCAGATTTCCTACCGGCATTGCGTAATAGATTTTTATATTAACAAAGCTGAGTCATAATAAAATCGTTTTATACAAGCACTGACATCCCTCTCCCGCCTTGCTGTGGAATTTCCTCTCAGGGTTTTTGTTTCCTTCCTTTGTACTTTTGGGATTAGTTAGCATGTGTTTTCGGTCTCATTTTAAAAATCTATTTGTTATCTAATTTTTCATTATTTTGTCCTTACAACCCATATATATCTACATTCATACACACGTGTGCTCACACATATATATAAGTAAATAAATTCTTATGTTAAAGCAGGATATGTCTCAAGTTTAAATTTTAAGGCCTTTCATATATATATATATATATATATATATATATATATATATATATATATATATATATATATAGTGTATATATATATATATGTGTGTGGGTGTGTGTGTGTGTGCGCGAGTGTGATAGTTAATGAGTGGGGTGTTTGTGTACATTATTGAAAGAAAGGAGGCTTTGTATGTATAATATTTAATATTATATATATATATTATTATTATATATATATATTATATATTATATATATATATATATATATATATTATATATATAT
>NC_061105.1:42749082-42791582 GCF_015104395.2 Macrobrachium nipponense | reverse complement strand
TATGCACGTGACTTCATGACTTTATCGAATACAGTTAACCAGTTCCGTCATTCAAATAGGCTTTGAGCCTCTGTGACGTGGTTGGTTTGGTCTTGGCCTGCCACCTCGGTGGCCCCGAGTTCGATTCTCGGGCATTCCATTGAGGGGTGAGAGATGTGTATTGCTGGTGATAGAAGTTCACTCTCGACGTGGTTCGGAAGTCACTTCAAGCTGTTGGTCCCGTTGCTGAATAACTACTGGTTCCATGCAACGTAAAAACACCATACAAACAAACAAAACAATTAGGCTTTGATACGGAAACCATAAGCGGTTGTTTCCTCCCCCCCACCCCTCCCCTTGGAAGAATGGTTTCCCAAAATTCCGTTTAAAATTACATTCATCCTCAAAGGACGAAAAGGATTCGCTCGGCCTCCTGACCAGAATAGCATGAAAAATGAACGCGCGAATGTTCTGCCGATTCAGAAATAATCATAAATAACCTTAATGCTTCGCATTGTATCGTGACAAAAGCCAAACGCACCGACGCATGCAGTACCTCCAAATGAGACAATGGCGAGGATGATTCCCTCGTGGGCTCCTCGTGATTGAAGCGCTCCGAATTCATAACAGCTTCGTTTCGCCAAATGTCAAACGTCGAATGCCGTACTCTTCTCGTGCTCTTCAGGTCGTGGAACGTTATTTTAGAATTCTAGACGTGATTCTGTGTGGCCAGGATAGTTGAGTAATTGTTTTGGGTTTCAGGTGTTAATTCTTGAGTCCTCTCTTCCTGAAAATTCAGGATCGAGGAAGATTTGATTGAGCATACTTGGAAGGTCTTCTTCTTCTTCTTCTTCTTCTTCTTCTTCTTCTTCTTCTTATTTTTTTTTTTTTTATTATTATTATTATTATTATTATTATTATTATTATTATTATTATTATTTTGGAAAATAAACCATCTTTTAGGCAAATACTCTTTAACAGTATTATTATTGGAGCAACAAAACCGAACAGATTCCCGAAAGCTATCCTTAATGTTTTAAATTTAAATATATGTACTTTTACTGATCTGTGGATTTGTTTCTCCATTTGAAGACTCGTATTACTATGAGGATTTTATTATTATTAATTATTATTATTATTATTATTATTATTATTATTATTATTATTATTACACTGTTCTTCTCGGAAAAGTGTGGGTAGTGTTTGTCTTCTGGGAAATGTACCAGTTATATCAATCTTTACTCTCTGACACCTTTCAGTAATTACTGAATTTACTGAATTTTATTGTACAATTTCTTATAACTATGTCTCATTATTAAGTAAGTTCCTTAGTCTTTTGGAGCCGATGTAATCTGCAACCAAAGTTTCTTATCGGGAAAAAGCGTGTAGGTTAAAAAAAATGGAAGAGAGAGAGAGAGAGAGAGAGAGAGCTATAGGTCTTGATAATAAACGAACGTAAAAGCAAAATAGAAAAAAAGAATACATACCTTAGGCTGTCCGTAGTGGAATAATATGTAGATCTGTCTCCTCAAATACCAAGCAAAGGAAAAGAAATGTAACGCATTTCTCTAGTTATTGTTAATGGAAATTCGCCCTTTACTTCATTGAATCCACATCCTTGTGCATAGCCTGTATCGTTCAGTCGCCAGTCGATCGTAAAATTAACTCCAGAGCATGGCCAAAAAAAAAAAAAAAAAAAAAAAAAGAAAAGAAGCCCAAAATATTTCTTTGAGAAAAGATCTTTTGTTATATACTGGATCCAGCCCCTTCAGACAGAACGCCTCATTCAATTATGAGTTGAATGACGCGTCTTTCAGGAAGAAGGTTTCGCCTTTCCTTTCGCAAATGGAATAAAGGGAAGATTTATTAACTGAGCTTCATTCGGCGTCCTTAACTGCGTCTGATTCCTTGGATTCCAGCTGTTGACTTTGGTTTCGGTTTCATTTTGGATCCCCAGGGTACTTTGGGCTAATGTTCTGAAGCAATGTCTTTGATTCATGTGTCGTTTCCTGTAATGGATAAAAGAGTAGTTATTACATAATGTATATGTGATTATTATCCATATTTTATCTCATATAATCCCTTTGATTACACTTATTAAGAACAACGTAAATAATTATGCGTATTATAGTTGTCAGACTGAAAAACTTTGGTCAACTACAATGGCAATTATTATTATAGAAAATAGACAGAATTTACTGTACCTTGTAATGCGATAGTTAAGTTGAAGCTGCCTTCAAATATCTCCTTAATATTCTCTATCAAGTTGTTTTTGAAGCAGAAGTCGACGGAAGAGGCAACTAAATATCCTAATATCCCGGAGGGGGATGGTGCCGTCAGTGCGCCTCATCCGGTGCACTGTAGGGTTCTTTGCAGCGTCCCTTAGGGCCACTTGGCTGTAACCTCTTTCGCTCATTTTACTGCACTTACTGCACCTCCTTTCATATTCTCTTTCTTCCATTACATTCCACTCTCTCCCCTAACAATTGATTCACAGCTCAGCTAAATATCCTAATGTAGTCAGCGCTAGAGAAAAACTTAAACATTTCCTCCATGTGAAAAATTAAGGAAAAAATTTAAATGATTTCAGTTCTTAAAATGAAATAAAAGTTAGGCAAAAGAAGTTGATATAGAATTAAGCTTGAAAGTATTATAAATAGCGTTTTCTTCGCTTGTGTTCACGGTAATGATATTTTCAGTAACAAGGCTTTGAGCTTTAAAAAAATATCATTCAACTAAGTAAACTCAAAAGTATTACAAAGAGTATTTTCTGTGTATGTGTATGTGTATGTCGGCCAGCAAAGTTAAATAACAATGATTACGAATGACATTTTCTTTGCATGTGTCCAGTATAGCATTTTCAGCAAGAACATTTCGACCTTTGACCTGACTGAGGCAATTAGCAACCACAAATACTTCAAACGACTTCCACCCTCGCCAAAAGCAACATGAAAATTTCTATTTTCCACATCAGTGCTCTCTAATCATCCGGCAATAATTCTAAACCGTTTTTTTTTTTTTTTTTTTTGCAACTCACGTTTATGACGATGTTAATCCAAAGGAAAACTAATTTTGGTTTTTATTTTCTTTGTCCTGAAGGTGATGCAATGAGGTTTTTCCTTTCCTCTCTCTCAGGGGAAATATCACATTTAATCAAAGTGAAGAGGCGGGAAACATATGAAGGTGGCTTCCTTCTGATATTCTTCCGCAAGAAGGTTAATTTGATTTGGTCTGAAAAGTCAGCGTGATATAATGTCAGCGTCTGGGCGAGGGATGTATTTATTATACACCTGTAATTAAGGTCATTTGTCATATCGAGTCGTAGACTGATTTCAGTTTTAACTTAACCGTATAACTGACTTTATCATGCAACTGACCTTGGAGTATATCTTCGCTTTTCATGACATTGAAAAGAACTATTCGCGTGAACATGATATTGTCGGAGACTGTTACAAAGATAATTATTCATTATGTCAAGGAAGGACTGCTTTTGAAAACACACGAAATCCATGCTTTGTTGGGGTTGGGGTGGGGGTGGGGTGGGGGTGGGGGGGGGGGGGGGGGGGTGGGGGGGGGGGGGGGGGGTGCGGCTAGTGTCTTAATCGAGGCTGAAAAGACAATGGATTTTACCATTAACTTCGAAGTCGAGATAAGTAAGCTTCCATCTCTTGAAGAATATGACACTCCATTTAAAGAAACTTCTTATGAAGACTGAATGAAAGGGGTCGAATAATTTACAAAAAATTTGGGCTGGTTGATAACATATAACGTGTGACTACTTATTGTTATGTTGAACAAATCTTGTTTTATTAGAATTCGTGTAAAGTATTTTTCTTGCGGGAATTCTAAGAACTTCCTCCTCCAGGCTCAGTACTTATTAAGTCTTTCAAACCACATGATTAACCAAGTCAGCGATACCAGCTTGTTACCGCAAACAATAGGAAGAAAATAATGAGCATAAGAATAATTGCGAAGGTGTTCAACCAGTGAGTACAAAGCCCCCTTTTATATTTCTCTATCTTCTCAAACAAAACCCCATGTTTAGGCCAATACTATTAATGATGACAAACTGTACAGATCATAACGGGTTATCCAATAATTAATTTCCAGCAGATTAACTGTTCCCAGGGCGGGCTCTATATTTCGTGGAAAGAACTCTCTCTCTCTCTCGTCCTCTTCCTCTCCTTCTCTCAATCCCAATCTCGGGTCCCTCTCCTCTCATCTCTCTCTCTCTCTGCAAACTGTGTAAGGTGTGGTATAGCATAGTCAATCCACAAAACCTGATCAGAAAATGTTCAGTATGCAACATTCCCACGCATCCACAATGTGCTGAGGTCATGCAAAATACGTGTAACGATACCAGAGTATTTTGCTCAACATGTCTGTCATGGATAGACAATGTTATTAAATCAAGACTTAATGTGCAAATAGTAGAAGATGGAGAAGAAGAGGAAGAGGAAGAAGAGGAAAACGCAAGAGAAGAAAACAAAACGGAAATGACAAACAAAATAATGAAAACAAAGAACAAGACAAGAGTATGGATTCAGAGATACTTATAGATGATACATATGAGGCAATCAAGCAGCATACATACGAAGAAATGAGATGACATGACAACACAGAATAAAATCCCGAAGAGGCTCTACCCAGATCTGAATACTGATGGGATTGAGATAGCAAAAATAGAAAAGAAAGACAAAGTCTGCACCCTTTTGAAAAGAGGGATTTGCAGATTCTGTGAAAGATGTTACTACAAACATCCCAAGGTATGTCACAACTATGAAATCTATAGTAGATGAATGCAGAGATCTACATCCAAAAATATGCAAAAACCTAAAAGAAGGAAAAGGATGTAAGTTCGACAAAAAATGTAAATATATGCACCCTGTAGCCATGAATCAAAATCAATTAAATAATAAAATCCAAAATAGACAAGAAACAAAAAAAGAGAGGAACAAGGAACATGAGGTGAAGGAAAAAAGCAAGCCATCAGCTCCAAGATACAGCTCAAGAGATAAATACTGTATATATGATGCTAAGGGATGGTGCAGATACGGAGAAAATTGCAGATTCAGACACAAAATGAATAATTATGATGAAGGAAGATCAAATATTTTGGAAAAGTTGGATTTTTTAATGTCAGAATTTCTGGAAATGAAGAAAAGAACAACATACCAGAACAGGAAAGAGACATGGGGAAATCCTTATTATTACCCATGTTAAATGAAGGAGATAACACGCAAACCATCATAGTGATGAATGCGCAGGGCTTAGTTACGAGTAACTCAAAAAGAAAAATAGAGTACTTAGAAGAACTAACCCAAATTGAAAAGAAAATAGATATAATGAATATAAGTGAAACCTGGTTTCCCAAGAGACTGGTAATGATGATCAAATAAAAGGGTTCCAAACTTATAGATCAGATAGAAAAAATAGGAATCAGAGGGGAACCACGATATATGGGAAAGACAAAAAACAAGGAAAAAATATGAGAAATATAGTAACTCAGAATGGGAACTAATAGCGGTAGAATTTGAATCTGAAAAATTAATGAACATAGTAATATATAGACCCCCTAATACTAAAGAGTTTGACTTAATAATAGAAAAATTGGATGATATGTGTAGAAATCACAAGGACTGGACTATTCTCCTATCTGGAGACTTTAACTTTCCTTTCGTAGACTGGAAAGAACGAATAGGAGATTGTGGTTGTATTTATACATATAAAAAAGAGAGTAATAGTAGCGCAGAAGATAAGAGGCAATTCGAAAAGCTATTAGATATGCTACTAGAATACAACATTCAACAAATAAATCACCTGCCAACAAGAAAGGAAAATACTTTAGACCTAGTATTTGTGAACGAGGTGAATCATATTAAAGAAATAATAGTTTGTAATGCAAGTATTTCAGACCATAATATCATAGAATTAACAGTCCATTCTAAAGCAGAGATAAGCAAGAAATGAAAAAGTGGGAAGGATATGGAAAATACAATTACTTCAGTAAAAATATAAAATGGTCAGAAATGAATGAAGAATTAAACAAAGATTGGGATAAAATTTTCGTAAGTGATGATATATAGGTAAATACGGAGAAAATAGTGGATAAATATATACTGAAGAAGAAAAGTAAACATCAGTCATGCATACCAAGAGACAGAAGGATCTTGTTCCAAAAAATCAGAAGGTGGAAAAAAGGTCTTGCAAAAGAAAATAATGCATGGAAAGTGAAAAACGGGACTTGGAAGAAAAAACCCTAATAAATATCAAGCAAAACCCAAAACTATTGTACTTGTATGCAAAAAAGATGAATAAAAGAGGAATAGAAATAGGCCCTCTAAGAATTGAAGGGGAAATAACGAATGAAAAAAAAGGAAATATGCAACATATTGGGAGAAAGATATTAGAGAGAATTCACCCCTAGAATTGATAATGAAGATAATGATACAGAAATAAGGGATGAAAATAGTGAATATTTATCAGACATAGATATTAATGAAGCCGATATTGTGCAGGCTATTAATGAAATTAAAAATGGAGCTGCAGCTGGGCCTGATGGTGTCCCTGCTATTTTGTTAAAGAAAGTAGTTCATTCTATCGCAAAGCCACTTGCAATATTATTAAGACAAAGTGTAGATAAAGGCAAGATTTATGATGAGCACAAATTAGCATATATTACCCCTACTTTTAAAAGTGGATCAAGACTAGAAGCAAGTAATTATAGACCTGTGAGTCTAACAACACATATTATGAAAGTGTATGAAAGGATTATGAAGAAAAATACTATGAAACATTTAATAGAAAATAATTTGTTTAATATAGGACAACATGGTTTTGTACCCGGAAAAAGTACACAAACCCAAGTGTCAGTCCACCGTGAGTACATTTACAAAAATATGAAAAACAGAAATGAAACAGATGTGGTTTATCTAGACTTAGTAAAAGCTTTTGACAAGGTAGATCATAATATATTAGCGAAGAAAATGAGAAAACATAATATAGTGGGCAAAGTAGGAAGATGGTTAAAAGAATTTTTACACAACAGAAAACAGATAATTATTGCAAACGATGAGAAATCGGATGAAGCTAAGGTAATATCCGGTGTGCCACAAAGTACGATGCTAGCTGCATTACTGTTTATATTTATGATTGCAGACATAGACAGTAATGTTAAGTACTCGGTAGTGAGTAGTTTTGCCGATGACACACAAATAAGTAGAGAAATTACTTGTGATGAAGATAGGAACACGCTACAAAGAGACCTTAACAAAGTATATGATTGGGCAGAGGTAGGATGGTATTTAACTCTGATAAATTTGAATCAATAAATTATGGAGATAGAGAAGGAAAGCTATATGCATATAGGGGACCTAATAATGAGACAATCACAGATAAGGAAACAGTTAAAGACCTTGGTGTGATGATGAATAGGAACATGTGATGCAATGATCAAAGAGTAATTCTGTTGGCAAAATGTTAAGCAAAAATGGGAATGTTGTTACGTCACTTCAAAACAAGAAAAGCTGAACACATGATTATGCGTTATAAAACGCATGTTCGTAGTCCACATGAATATTGCAATATGATATGGTACACACACTATCAAAAGGATATTGCACAAATAGAGAGTGTACAAAGGTCCTTTGCAGCTAGAAAAGAAGTTAAGGATCTTGACTACTGAGAAAGACTACAATCTTTAAAATTATATAGTCTAGAAAGGAGAAGAGAACGCTACATGATAATTCAGGCATGGAAACAGATAGAAGGAATTGCCAAAAACATCATGGAGCTAAAAATATCAGAAAGAGCAAGCAGAGGTAGATTAATAGTGCCCAAAACTGTACCAGGAAAAATAAGGAAAGCACACAGGATATTAATCCACAGGAGTGAGCGTAGATGTATTTAAGAATAAGCTCGCCAAATATTTAAGCTGCATCCCCGACCATCCAAGATTGGAAGATGCAAAATATACCGGAAGATGTACTAGCAACTCTCTGGTAGACATTAGAGGTGCCTCAAACTGAGGGACCTGGGGCAACCTGAACAAGATGTAAGGTCTGTAATGTAAGGTCTCTCTCTCTCTCTCTCTCTCTCTCTCTCTCTCTCAGATTAACTGTTCCCAGGATGAGTTTTGTATTCCATGAAAAGAACTCTCTCTCTCTCTCTCTCTCTCTCTCTCTCTCTCTCAACGAATTTGCTGGAGGAAGGGAAGCCACCCTCCGGCTGAGTTTTTCCTCTTTCTTTTTTCCCAGTAGAACTTTCAATGATGTTTGGGAACAAAGTTCTGAGAAACGACCTCTTAGAATTCGTTGAGCAATTGTTATTCGGGGGTTTTCCTTTTGCCAGAGCAAATGCAAGAGAGTTCTATATTCCCACGTTGGACGACACTATGTGGTATTCAAAACTGGGTCAGCGCGTTTTTTTTTATTTTAAATTTTATCTTTTATTTTTAGTTGGGTATTAACTGTACGTTGGCTTCGAGTGATAATTTTCATTTTGTGCATACCCTTGTGGAATCTAAATTTCTCATTTATTCATTTGATTAATAATCATAGAAATCAAACAACAACTTCTTTCAGTTTTCTTCTGAAGATTGAAAAAGAAACCCACAGAATAACTGTATATAACGTGTTTATTTATGAGTATTTACACTTTATTTTACTCAACACTCGAGTATTTTCAGACCCTATCTGTGGCCCATTTTCAAGAGATGTGTAGGTTGCCAGCCTGGGTCAAGGCCCAGCAGTGTGGAGTAAAATAAAGTGTAAATACTCATAAATAAACACGTCATACACAGCGATTTTGTGGGTTTCTTTTTCAATCATAGCAATATTCATTTTTACCTCTGACAAAAAATATCACACGAAATCTGACATTTTTTCATTTAATACCCTTGTGCAAATTAGCTGCGGTTGTTCATGCGATTAGTAATTAAAGAAATATCTTTAATTTTCAACTAAGACCAATAGTATCCTATTAGCAGTCTTCCCACGTACCTGTTTCTGTGATTGATTGCCTTTTGATTTTTAAAAGGAAGTCAGTGACATAAAAAATGTTTTTTTTTAAATATAAGGTTAAAGAATCGACACAGAATCTAATTTAAATTGCAAGTTAATTGGAAAAAATTTAAAGATGTGCATGAGAAAATTAGCTTTCATGTCTATTTCTAGTCCCTCTCTTTGGTCAGATATATTATCCAAACACCGACTTAATATCAGTCCTACATATGTTCGCTTTGACTGACTATTTCATACATACGACTCAAGAATAACTGTATTAAAATGCTTCTTATATTTACCCAATCTGCGCTGAGTTGTGAATGGTATCGTCCAATGGGATGTAACATTTGCACGTTCTGCTTTTTTTTTGTCTGTCTGTCTGTCTGTCTGTCTGTCTGTCTCGTGTGTCATATACCTCTCTTCGCTCTAATTGTTTTAGTTTTTATCCTCTGAAAGTGACATGAAGCCTGACACATGGTTCTATTTGCAGCCAGTGTGAAAGGGCAAATAATTTTACCCACGCTGACTGCCTTCCACTCTTGACGTTTCAGGCTTCCATAATTGTTCCAGTTAAAAATTTCCAGAAGCACCATCCGTGAAGATATCTTAACAGGGGGATATAATTTTAAACGCTCAGTAAAAAAACAGAAAATACCGTAGCATAATGTTTCCTTTAGATCATTTTGTAACATTTTTGGATTCAGATTGAGTTTATGCAAGTCATATAAAGTATATATAAATATATAAATTATCTATATTAATAAATATATATATACATAATATATAAATTAGATAATATATTTACATTATATTATTATATATTTATCTATATAGATATTATATATATATATAAAATATATATTATATAAATTATAATATATATATTAAATATATATATAATATATAAACTAAATATATAATTATATATATATATATATACTATATCATATAGTTTATATATATCATTCTAAAATATATAATATAAATATATAGATATATATATATAGATATATTATTATATATATATATATATATATATATATATATATATGTAATATATATATATACATATAATATATATATATATATATATATATATATATATATATATATATATTATGTATGTATATACATTAATATATATAATATTAAATATATATATATATATATATATATTAATATATATATATATAAATATATATATATATATATATATTTATATTACTAGTATATATAATGTATATATATATATATATATATATATATATATATATATATATTTTATTACATATTATTTAGATATTTATATATATATTTATATATACATATATATATATATATTTTTTATATATATATATATATATATTTATATTATATATATATATATATATTTTTTTATATTTTTTATATATATATATTTAGTATATATAGATATATAATTTATTTTATATATATATATAAATATATATAGTATATAAAATAATATATCTTAATATATATATATATATATATATTATATATATGTTATATATATATGTTACAGATTTATTTCACATTTAGATATCCGTGCGTTGTTTATTTGTTAATCTCGATAGAAAGCTTAGTACTTCAGATAAGTAATCAGTCATTTTCCTCCTGTCATTCAATAATTAACTTGATTCCCCACTCTTATCCTTATTTTTAATACAAGTATTATATATATATATATATATATATATATATATATATTAATATATATATATATATATATATATATATTTATATTACATTTTGGAGTACATCAATGAAACCTGTGATAAATGTTTCGTTTTGGCACTGTGATTACAGATGTGACATTATTAAATGGCGCAATTGGTGCAATACGCATTTAAGAAGGGCCTAAAGGGGGCGCTACTGTCACATTTAAATCACAGTTTGAGCACATCAATGAAAGTTTGTGCAAATATACATTAGAGCTTCCTGATGAAGGGTCAGCAATTCTTAAGTCTCAAATTTTTTGCAAAACCCATTTAAGAACGACCTAAAGAGGGCGTTATTTTTTGCACATTTAAAATACGTCTTATGTACATTAATGAAACTTTGTAGGAATATCCTTTAGACCTTCCTGATAAAGGATCAGTAGTTCTTAAGTGTCGTATTTGGTGCAAAACTTATTGAAGAACCGCCTAAAGAGGGTGCTATATTAGCACATGGCAGATTAAAATAAATTTTAATATTTTTTGTAACTGATATAGAAGAACAAAGGCACTTCAAATTCATATAATTGAGTATTTATTCATACAAGAAAAGGTGCATTGGTGAAGAGTGAAATATAATACGTGTCAATATTGTTTACAATTTGATATTCATTTATGGTATTTACTCGGATATTATAATATATTATATCTAACGTATCTAACTCATGAATTATTAAATTTTAAAATTAATGTTTCACACCTTTTACAAGGTAGTAATAGTAGTAGATATTGTGGTAAAACATATCTATCTAATAATATGCTGCTACAAGGGATGACCGGGCACCAACATGTCTATTTGCAAGTGATTATGCTCTTTGAAACCAATACTGCCTTCTGATAGACATTCTCATATTAATTAGCATAAGCATGTCTGGTCCTCCTGATTCTGCTATGGGATTTCCAAGGGCCTTCAAAAATGCCATCTCCATATGGAAAGCACCCATCATGATGAAAACATTGTCAAATGTTGGAGATTCTGTAGCCTGGATTTGCATGGCTGGTCTTGCTGCTACAAGGTCATATGTAACCAGTCCATACTCATGGTTGCATTCTTCAGCACACTTCTGGGTTGTTCGAAGGGTTTGTCACACTACCGATAAGCTGGTGATGGGCTCGTTAAGGTTTGGCATGTATCTCACTTCCTGGTTTGGTAGCTGATCCTTGTAGAAGATGGCATTGAAGTCAACCCACATGGGAAGAACATCAGTCTAAAATGCGTGGCTCATCATCCACACGAGGTCCAGATGTCTTGCAGTGATTGCAGCATCAGGTAGGGTAAAAATGGATGTTTTTATAGGTAAAGGTAGCTATTTTGGGGACACCATAATAGGGGGCAAGAGATGTGTCTGCAACAGTGAAAGACCTCTTCTTGACAGCTTTCTTTTCTCTTAGTGTTGCCTTTCTAACTGGTGTTGGTGTTTCATTACTCTGTTAACTGTTGGTACGATCTCCTGGCAAATTTTGATACTGAATTCCCATTGTGTCATGCAGTGTATTTCTCCCAGACAGCGTCTGTGTCATCTCATCGAAGTTGTCAAATACGAGTCCCATTGGAGCTCCTGCCAAAGTGTCCTCAGGGCAAGCTTCTTTCCCCTCTTGGATGGCTTCAGCAGCTGATGTTTCGAGTTCCTCCAAGCATGAATAGTTGAGACAATGCCCAAATCTATTCAGAATTTCAACAAGCTTCTTGCTACATGTGATCATGTGATAGATCTCATAGCCTTACCTAGAGTTACATGTTTTGCTGGTTTTGCACGGCCTCTCTGGACAACAAACAATGTATCCTGACTAATGGAATCAATACGTTTAATTTGTTTTCCACATTGGTCAGATATGTTGCCTATGTACAGAACTTTGAAGAAGTTCATCACTGCCTGGGGTGCAATTGTGTCCCCGTCTCTGATATCATTCAGTGTTGGATTATCTGTTACGTCTTTTTTGTAGCATTTAACAGCTGCTTTCGGTTAATTATAGCTGCTTGATTGAGGAGTCGTTCCTCGGACTCTGTGTAGTCATAAGCCACACGTACGAAATCATCAGCAATTACAGCATTGTAAAGAATACCACCTAATTTCTTACCTACCGGACTCTGAACGTTGATTTTGGACTCAAACTTATTTGTTAGGTTTCACAACAAACTGTGCCTATGCATAGGAGACTCATCAGCAGATGAACAAAAGTCCAAATAACGATCATGCACATATGTCAACAGTTCTGCACGTTTGTCAGCAATTACAAACGTCTCGACATATTCATTGATATTTCTAACAGCAAGTATTGTCTTTTTCTGTGGAGTGTCATCTTTTTTCTGTTCAATACTTAAGTTCTATTGGCTGCAAGCAAGAATGAGCTCTTGCATGAATGATGATACTTAGCTTCTTTTGCCACCAGGTCTACACCAACGACTTTCGAAAGGACAGCTGTATCCTGAGCTAGTTCAGCAGCCTCTTGAATCCTCTGTCCTGCTTATAATGTTTCACACGATCCTAAGAGTTAAATATCCCCACCATTTTTTTCTTCCTCTTTTGATTGCAGAAATGACAAGTGACAGGAAGAATTCCAGATGATGAGGGTTCAGCATCGTCATCTACTCTTGCATTGAAACGTAAATGCACCAAATTCCTGTCACTAGCGCAGATGGTCTATTTCAGGAGCTGATGTTGTTTATGTAACGGCTGTGAAGTTCTGGTAACAGGATACATGATAACCATCATTCGCATCTGAGCTCTCGGGAAAGCTGACAACCAAGTCATAATAAACGGATTTCTGAAATTGGGGTTTTGCACGCCTCTTCTCAGTAC
The DNA here is from genome assembly GCF_015104395.2 of Macrobrachium nipponense. Lineage (NCBI taxonomy): Eukaryota > Metazoa > Arthropoda > Malacostraca > Decapoda > Palaemonidae > Macrobrachium > Macrobrachium nipponense. The sequence continues at coordinate 42,778,064 of NC_061105.1, read as the reverse complement.
GCCAGTTTTTCTCGTGGAAGGGTAAAACATCACAACGTTGTTTCTTCTCCGAGGGCTTCCCAGCATGGAGAATACAATGCCTGTCACGCCTGGAACCAGGAACAGCGTTGTTGGCAGGATCAGATGACTCCATAATATCTGAAATAAAAAGGCCTGTCTTCTAAGCTAGAACACGTTCTATATAGCTACATCAACAACTAATTTTCATGTGAAAATGAACAGCCCAAGAAAGACATTTTAATTTCATTTCGCGTAATTATCCAGCAATGTATAGAACTCGGCTCACAGTTTAGAGACATCTGAAAAAAGATCTCAAACCCCTATGTTTTGAAATAACACCATAATCTCATAAAAGATCTCAATATAATAGTAGTTTATCGAAATTTAAACTTAATTGCAAAATATTACCAAATTTGCGTTCCATTACTCTGCCCAAGGAAATATTATAAACTTGTCAGTTTAGACCCTTCTTAACTGGCTAACTTCCCTACAAAGCAAAGTTGCCACTATACTAGTATCATGATCACGAGCACCTGAAAAGAAAAGGTAAAATTAGTACTGTCATTCTAAAACTGTATCGCTTATATATTCAGTGAAACAACAGAGTTGATAAGATAAACAGAAGAGCTCACAATAGTGGTGTGGCACATGTGGAAGAGATGACATGAGTGAGTATATAGGCCTAAAGAAAGTGAATATAGGCCTTTTGTGCCAATAATAACACTCTCTTTAGGCGGTTCTTAAATGGTTTTTGCACCAACTACGACACTTAAGAACTGCTGATCCTTTATCACGAAAGTCTAAAGGACATTCCTACAAAGTTTCATTAATGTACGTAAGACGTGTTTTATATGTGCAAAAAACAAAAAAAAATAGCGCCTTCTTTAGGTCGTCTTTTCTTAAAGGGGTTTTTTGCACCAATTTTTTTTGGGAGGGACTTAAGAAAAAAAAAAAAATTGGACTGATTCTCCTTTTCATTCCAGGAGCTTTAAGGTATATTTCCACAAAGTTTCATTGATGTACTCAAATTGTGATTTAAAAGTGAAAGTAGCGCCCCCTTTAGGCCCTTCATAAATGCGTATTGCACCAATTGCGCCATTTAAGAATGTCACATGTAATCACAGTGCCAAAACGAAACATTTATCACAGGTTTCATTGATGTCCTCCAAAATGTAATTGAAACCTGTTTCGGGGGGCAGTTCAAGCAGCGCCCCCTACTCAATGCACCAACGGCATAACTTAAGAATGACCATTCGGAGGTCCCTATGACACTAGCTGATGACTTCAGCTGTCAAACCTTTTGTACTCGAGATGTAATACAAATCTCTGTGAACTCCCGCACTATCTGTCCTTATTTGTCCATCTGTAGGGCTCAATACGTACATATTCGTTAACAGATATACTGATTGATAAATTGACTTATGTCACCAGCTACCAGCTATTCTTATTAAGTTTTCCGTAAGTAGTGCACATTAAAACAAAATCGAGTGAAAAAAGATAAGAAGAGAAACCTGCTGTTCCCAAAGTTATATTTCTTCGATATGTAAACTTTTCCGAAAAGAATATGCAAGGCGTCGAGTCTTCGTAAATCTTTCCGCCGAGGTTATCTGCCAGTCTTTCGCAAAGGGATTTCGTTTGTTATTTTGGAAGGAGGTGGCTACTGAATAATAATTCTCTCTCTCTCTCTCTCTCTCCAATAGCACTGCTCAGAAAAATAAACCTATATCCATCAGCCTTCTCCGGTATATTCCTAAAAGGTTTCTTCAGAAAACCTTTTAATCTCAGTAACGAATTTACCCAAAGGGAAAATCCTCTATACAATTTCCATCAAAGGAAAAGCTTTGATGAAGGTGAAGCATTTCCCAGCAAAAAAGAATCTAAAGTCACTATTGTACAGACTAGCAAAAATAACGGCCATTATAGTAAGTTTGTCCGTTTTAACGCCAGGAGTCGCTTCGACGGTTGCTATGCAGGCTAGTGCTTTACCCATTAGGTGGGTGTGATCGGGGGAGGTAGGATCAAACCCCATTAAAAACCATCTTGGGGGTTCCCACTATAAAACCCTGCCAAGTTTCATGCCCATCGGACCAGCCGTTTGGCCGTGATTGAATGACAGACGGAAGGACAGACATAAAGCCCGTCATTGTAAGATACGAGCCAGCTGAAACCAAATTCAATCAATGTTCAAAGCACTTCAACTTTTAGTTAACGATGTGCTTTTGTTAGTGCCTACAGTGGTTGCTAAAACTCATTGAAACAAATAATTATTGATACGTGTCAGAATGGAGTGGAATTGCAACTGTATTGAGCCACTTTATAGATATATTTATAGATAGTAGATAAATAGAGAGATAAATAGATGAATTAACTTATATCTTTTTTTCCTTGTCCGGTTCGGGATGCGAACACTTGCCATTCGTTTGCGATCTGAACACGCCCTACCAGTAAATGTTGTACTGATGGACTAAGGAGATAGATAAAAAGTAGAATAATTGCAGGGCTTGAACCACTGACCTTGCAGATGTGAGATGTGAGTTCAGTACTCTACCTTTGCACTATGGTGGTATACACATATATACATATTTATGAATATGTATATAAAGAGAAGGAAAGGTTATGTAGCACAAGGTTTCCACGTGTGAAAGGATCTCTCACAAGCCCTGAAAACAAATGGGATCCTCTCTCATTGGGGTCTCATTCATCTCGGAGAAAGCATCATCACTTTCCCTGGTGAAAGTTCCGTCTGCTTCCATGACGCCCACAACAAAGATCCAGTGAAATATCGTCCAGTATCCTGGTTTTCATAAGCAGACCTTGAACCTTACATTGAAGACTGTCCTTAATTGGCAGGGAATTTTATCTAATTTTATTAAAGAAAATGTTCTAGGATTACCTCATATTCAAGTTTTAATTATTATGTATTTCATCATAAAGTTTAATTGAAAGTAAACTAATTTTCGCTTCACATCCCTCTCTTAAAGAACTGTACCCATGAAGGTGCGTTCACATTACAGTAGCACATTACATGTCACAAACACGGTTGCAAATTATCGCTCACACATCGACAACAGGTTGAATACATGTTAGCGACTTCATGGTAGTCCTGTCTGTTTCTTCGTATGGTTAACATTGGCCACAGATTCGTTCTCTACTGACGGCAATTGGCTTGTTTTCAACCTGTTTGTGAAATGTATGCGATTGGTTGTCGATATGTTTGTGACCCATTGCCGTTTTTAGAAGCTGTCAAATGTCTTCCTGGTTTTCGTTGACGTGTATTGATAGAACCAGCCATTACAGGTTTCTTTAATTTTGCAATGAATTTTCTTTCTTTGAAGTTATAAGGAATAAAATAATATGCTTGGTAAAGAAACTTAGTTTTATTCATAATTGCTTTAAATAGTTTCTTAGCTTTCATTACAAACATATTTTTCCATGTTATAGAATTAAGTATAATTATATACTATTAGAAAGGAAACATTACTAGACTTAAGAAACGTAGATGATATACACTTCAGTTTGAAATATTTCCACATCATTGTTATCTGGAGAACCACAATAACATCGCCACGATTTTTATACTAGAATCTGTTTTGAGACATGACAAACACACGCACTTACACGTACACAAGCCATGTAACACTACCCTGGCTATGGTGCTAATATCTTCATTCCAAACATACGTGCTTAGAAAAAAGGTCCACATATCTGAAGGGTCTCTTATGAGAGGCAATGGGTGACAAGGTGGCCCGTGGAGGGCAAGAGAGCGAGCAGAAGCATGACCCCCTAAAATGGTCAAGATTTTCGAAGTTTTCAAAGTCAAGGAAAGATTTAATGACAGCTCGACGTAAGAATGGTGCATTTTTTTTTATTTCTTTACATTAATATAATTTTTGTGATCTGCTCTTCGATATGGCTTTAATTCAAAGACAGCATGGATATTTCGGAATATTGCAATCCGTAAGTACTGCAAGGACTACAGGGGGCCATGGCAGAAGTCTCACACAAGTACCTTTACATTAATAAAGGAATTTGTTTTTAGCGGCAAAGTAAATAAGATTAAACAATTGTCAGAAGACGATGTGTTTGACCGAACCACCCTGTGGTAGGGGTGTAAGAGTACTATCACTGTAGGTCCTGCGTGTCGCAAAAGGCGACTAAAAGGACAGCTGCTGCCTTGCAGTCGTACTTTTGTAGAAAACAGCTAGGCCCACCGCCAATAACTTGGAAACTACTGCCATGCAGTCTTACTTTTGAGTCAAAGGCTAGGCCCACAGCCAATAACTGTGGAAACTGCGGCCTTGCAGTCTTGCTGTTTAGTAAAAGATATAGGCCCACTGCCAATAAATGTGGAAACTGCTGCCTTGCAGGTGGACTTTTTAGTCAAAGGCTAGGCCCACCGCCAATAACTGTGGTTGATGACAGCAAGGGCATGCGGTCGTAAAAATAATAAACCATGCCTGATGTTGTCAGGAATAAGGCGCATCAGGCAACCGACCCATTAGTGTAGGGGCAACGGTGGGAAAGATGTGTTTGACTGAGCTAGGTGGAGGAACAAAGCTGTCAGAAACATCGACCTCCACATAGAAGTGGGAAAAGATGCAGAGAAAGAAGACATTTTGATCGTAGTTACCACAAATACTCACTTATTACATTCTGAAACTAAGGCGACGATCAAAAAGTGATTTCCGCTAAAAACGTTTCCATTAAGATCATTTGCATTGGAAAAACGTTTTTTTCTTCAGCGCTGGTGTCATTGCAACTCTCGAGTGCGAGGCCGAGGGACCGAGTCGCTTTCGACTCAGATGATGCAAAACAGACTCATTTTTCGTCCCCTGGTGGTTTCTCGGTCTCATTTCCTTTGCTCTCCTCGTCTTTTATTTCTAAAGTGTAGCTTCGCATTTTTCATCGCCAGAGTAAGAGAGAAATGGAAGTGGATAGTTATTTCGACTTCGTTTCGTTTTTCTTCTCTGGATTGCGAGATGATGATGATGAAGGTAAATGAATCATTTTTTTTATTGCTCTTTCGTCTCCTGGTTTTCCTCTTATTTATCTACATCAGGAGAAGCTGGAGGACGAGAAGAAGCTTTATTTATCTTATAGTGTATTATCCCTCTTCTTGTAAACAGATAGAGGGAAAAATAATACTCTCCCTCTTATAAATGGAGATATAATATCAATGAGATAGTTGACATTTCATTCATGCCTTGATTCTCTCAACTTCGTCTTCTTTGTTTTCTGAAGAAGGACTGTCAGGACAACACTGACATGAAAAGGACGACAATCCTCTCCTTGAAAGAACACAGTATAACATCATAGAAAGAATGTCGGATGATGGAGAGAAACTTCATATTATCTCTTCTGATTAAACTTCCTATATTCCCGGGAGCAAACCATTTGCTCAGTTCACCTTTACGTTCAATCGAGCGAGCGTCCGAAGTTTGCCTTTTGATATTGTCCTGCTTGATAACATTGTATCTGGAAAGTTCCGCAGTTCGTCTATGTCTTTCCCTGCTTCCATTCTTTTTACTTGTTCTTCTCCTGCTCCTTCCTCTTCTTAAGTACTTTGGAGAATGTAAGGTAAGCCGAGCAGAGATGTTTCTTGAATGCTGTCGTTGGTTTTCTCTGGGCACTAACAATTAGTTAAGGGTTTGAGTTGCATTACATATTGCCATATGTAATGGAAGTACGCTTCTAGTTTATCCATCTAAAATAACACTTTTAACGAAGTTTTGTTTTATACTCTGTAAAAAAAAAAAAATCGTGTGATCTGCTTCCAGCAGTAGTTAGGAGACATTTTCTTCTTTGATTGTGGGTTTATGAAAGAAAAGTGCTTTTAGATTCAGGGCAACTTTGAAAAAAAGTTATTTTTTTTATATAGATATTTCAATCACTTCCAAAAGGATTTATATATATATTTTTTGTTTGAGAAACTTTTACTAATTTCCTTCAGTGTTTTTGTCTGCTCTGATAGACGGCGCCCGAAGTCTACAGCAGTTTCAGCCACTTCGTTTCTCCTTCTGTATCCCAAAAGAGCCTTTTGGTGACTTTCCCGAAGAGAGCATCAGGTGAGATTTACTTTCTCCTCTTTTTTGTTCCATTGTGGTTCAGGGAGAGCGAATTCGCTTTCCCCATCTACGAGAGGAGAAATCCTTTCTCCAAAAACGAGGATTTCCAGAGCCTTTTGAGAGCATCCAGGGATTCCGCATAAGCGAGTTTTGCCGGTCTCTTTTCCTCGTGTTTTAGGAAAGCATTGTATATTGCATCTCTGAATTCCGTATCATATTAATCTCATGTACATTCTTCATAAAAAGAAAAATTCATGTGGTGGTGTACTTTGATTCAGCTTTTATTCAGCAATTTTTTTGCATGGAAGTAATGTCCCGATACACGTTTGTGGTTAGTGTATATTCGAATTTTAAAAACAAGGCCAGATTTTTTGTTTACTGGTTCGATTTTGCTATTATAGTTTCAATCCTGTGCATTCAAACCAAGTGCAAGGTAATGATGTCCCAATTGCAACCAGAATTTATATTTAATTTTCGCAGTTAGCGGGCAGTCGCATTCGTACTTTAAATCAGTGTATCCCCCGTGCGCTAAAAACTTTCAGACCATTACTGAATAAAAAACAGTAAAGGCCCATCAGCAACTTGTCGAGCTCCCATATGCACTATGCCATTCTCTTCTATATTACACACTACCTTTCCTTTCTTGGACTTTAATGCCCTTTTCGTTCTAAGGCTTTTTCTACCTCATTTCACATACGAAAAAGCAACGTTTTTCATCTCATGAAGAAAGACGAGGCAATAAACCCAGCCTGTAGTCCTGGATAAAACAGATCAAAGCTCTCGGATGAATGACTCCTACATGAATCTCTTAGGCAGGAAACTTGAAAAAACAAAAAAATGAACTGCAACATACACTTAAAGAGTGGTCATCAGAAAGCACGTTTAATTCCCTTACATACACTGCGCGGCTTTTGCTCCCAGCATGTTCAAACCCACCTTTGCGATACCTCTCTCTGCCGCCTATCTACCCAGCTGCCATATTATGGCTTCCTCTCTTCCTTCCTCTCAGTATTTTCGAATATAACGCTCTTCATCACCTCTCTGGCTTCTTCCCTTTTCTCTGCTTGACCGAACGAACTATTTTAAAACGTGATCCGTCCTTTCAACCACGTTCACCTTCTTGCTTCTGAATACCTTAGATCTTTCACCACTTCTGTTCTTAGGCCTCTTATATTGCGCTAACAACTCGTTCATACAGCTAAACCATCTCTCTCTCTCTCTCTCTCTCTCTCTCTCTCTCTCTCTCTCTCTTCTGGAATTTCTCGTTAACGCCCGAGGCAGTAAAGCCTCGTTTCCAGGAGGTATGCATTTCAAGGTTCAATTATGATCGTGGTCGTATCTATTCCTTACTGCTGTTTTCTCCGCTCATTTTTTTTTATTTCCTTTTGTTGCTTTCATATTTTATTATCCTTTTTGTTAAGGACTTACAAACTTTTCCCCTTCGTTTCCCTCGTCTGTTAATCGATGACAGTTCCAGTTCGTGTCATAACCAGTCTTTAATGACAGTTATTTCATCTTCAGCCGAATGAATTTCTTGTTACATTCAAGTTCATTTCTTGACTTAATTTACGTTGATTATAATTATTTGTCTTATTCTATTGATATATATCTTCGTTTTCACCTTAACGATTAATATGACCAGAGTGATCTAAATTTGCTGTTTAAGTGGTTCATGTGATAAAAAGAAATGAATATGTTTTATTGATGGAGATAATTGGATTATATCAGGGGTGGGAAGTATATTTAGCTGACTAAGGGAAAATAATACTTTTCAAAAATCAAATAGAAATTTAAATAAACCAATAAAACTAGGATATTGGCACCTAATATTTACAACCCCTTTCCCGAATGTTGATCAGCAATGATCGAGGCATATTATTGGTAATAAATATAATCCAAAAGTATTCTCGACATCGTTCATACTATTCGGAGAAGTAGCAGCATCTGAAGTAGCAGTAGTAATATTAGAAGCAGTAGTAGTCAAAATAACTGCACTGTTATCCTATAGCTTTTGAATCAAATTAATTTATTGTATGCTCTCTCTCTCTCTCTCTCTCTCTCTCTCTCTTTGTATTTGCTTCTGTCAACATATGATTAGGTAGTCACTTGATCATTCGTGAAGTTATAATGTATCAACTGCTAACCTGACCCTTCCATGTCACATGTTTGCAACATGTGACAAAGTCCACAAGGACAAAGTCGACGCTAATTGCATTAACACGAACTCTCCTTTGCCAGACGAGACAGGGAATCTCATCCATTTTGAGGCAGAGAAGTGTAACAAGGCGTCTGGATCCAACGAGATGGTTAATTGCTTCCAAGTGCCTTCATTATCATCACTCCGTGTGATGTCATTACCTCACCTCATTTGGAGAACTTAAGGCGCTGTCACACTACCGAAATTTGCGTCGACTTTTGAATTTGACGTCGACTTTTCATGTTTTGACGACGACTTTCTGGTGTCGTCGTCACTAATTTTGAAAACGGTACCGATCGAATTCAACCCATCGCTACCGCCGACTTTATTGTTTGTTTATATCTCGGAGAGCGCGCTTTTTAAGTCATGAGATGCAAGATGGAGTTGTTGGTACAGTGGACAAGACTGCCAGAACAGTTTTTGGTCGAAGATATGAGGAAGAGACGATGCTTATGGGACCATAAGCATGATAGTTTTATGAAAAAGGGTCTTAAATGGAAAAATTACCAAGAAATCATCATGCGACGCAGGGAAAGCTTTCCTGAACTTGCTGATCTTCATACAGATAAGGATGCTATATCGTGAATATCAGATTGTTATATAGCCTAGGTCTGCTCTCATTATGTTTTTTTTTTCTTTTTATTTGCTTTAGCAAATAATGCAAACAAAAGTCTTTAAAATTTTTGCAGTATTTCTCTAGCTTAATTTATAATACAGGCTGACTATGGTTGTGTAAACAAGATTACAAATAGCCTATCTAGGCTAGCCCTAGCTTATTTTCTTCTAAATAAAACTTTTCACGCCTTTTTAACCGGGACCGAACCCAAAAGACTTTTTTTTTTTTATTTTATGCATCATCATTAAACAAATGCAAGCACGACCCACTAGTTGCTTTGTGTTATAAAGCATAGTTGTTTTATCATTCCGGGAAGTCTCAGCTCAGATGGTTTGTTTACGTTTTGACGACGACAACCACGATGTGAAGAAGAACGTCTGTGACAACCAGAGTACGGAATGACGTCGACTTCTTTGGAAAGTCGACGACAAACTCAAAAAAAGTCGACGGAAATTTCGTCCTAGTGTTGTACCCAGCGCCGTTAAACGCGACTCCGTCCAGTTAGTAGGTAATTTTTTTTTTTTTGCAAAATGCTTGCCCATTCTTCTCCTCTCTCTCTCTTCTCTCCATCTCTCTCTTAAGTCGTGCTTAGCACTCTGAATTAAATACTGTTCTCTCTCTATCTTTCTTCATCTCTCATCTCTCTCTCTCTCTCTATCTCCTCACTCTTCTCTCAATCCATGGCTTAGCAACTGAATTAAACCTTCCTTCTTTTCTTTTTGACGAAGTGTGGGGCTGAGGATTTAATTCACGGTAATTAAGTCAAGAATCTTATTTATTGTATTGAGACTTTCGTGGCATAGGGGGATGTTACGAGTCACTTGTTTGCCACTTTTTTTTTCATTCGTTGATTTTGGGTTTTGAGGGAGAGAGAGAGGAGAAGAGAGAGAGACAGAGGAAGAGAGAGAGAGAGATGAAGAGAACAGCCCCTTGCGAATGTTCTAATAAGTGTGAATTATATTAAATTTAAAAAGATAGGACAATCAACATAGAAATTGAGTTTAAAAAAAGGCTCCCGCACCTTTATTTAATTATTGGGGCGGGGAAACGGGTGGGGGGGGCTCAGGCCTTAAGTGCGCGTACAATTAAGCGGTTTGGGCAGGGGAATTCTTAGGCGAATCTGGGCTCTTGGTGATTAAATTTGAGGGAAAAAACCCGGGGGAATTTCAAGGCGGGCGCGCTCCGGAGTGGCCATGCGGAAGCGGTCTGAATTTGTTTGCAAGGTTGAGGGGCGGCCCAAAACGGGGTTGGGGCGTATTGGGTTTAGGCTTTTGGTGGGCGCGAAGGGTGCCGGGGTTAGGTGTTGTGGGTTTACGAATAGGCCGGGGAGGGCGGGGGGCCGAGTGGGGGGGGTGGCTTGCGCGGGGCGGGGGCAACGGGGGGGGGGGGGGGGGGGGGGGGACGGGTTGCGCGGTCGAGGGCGGTGGAGGAATGTGAACTCCTAACCTGGATGAATTATTTTACAACGAATTGGCATATGTCTTGTTTTAATGGCAATCCTTGCGGATGACGAACGTCCCTTACAATGGAAGTAATGACGAAAAAATCAAAGATCATGTTTTGAATCTATTTTTTTGCATATTAATAATAATAATAATAATAATAAGTAATAATAATAAATAATAATAATAATAATAATAATAATAAAAAATAAGTAATAAATAAATGTGTATAATAATAATTAATAATAATATGAATCCTGCCTCTTTGATGGAGTTAAATTGTTGACCCTTGTCATTTACAAAGTTTCTCAGAGCCTCCCTTTTTCAAACTTTAGCAAGAGGCCATTAGTCTTTTATTTTTAATAAGATAAATCTTACAATCCATTTGCAGATTTGCTATAACGGACAAGTACCTTGTTTGGATTTTAAAACTTATTCAAGGAATAGTTTTCACGGACAAGTCATATCCCAGGTCTCGTTGAAATTATGTTACTCATCACTTACATCAGAGCAAGCAATTTTCATTTATCATGAATATTGGTTATTCTCAACTAGCGGAAAGGCGGCAAACGTCTTTGTACAAATCGGTAAACTACAACATTCGCAAAACTTTTTCCTTAGTCCTTACTCTTGTTTCATTAACTTGATTTAGTTCCATAATTATTCTTTGGAGGGCAGAGCATCTGTTACCCAATCAGCGTTAAAATGAATTCAAGTAAATCGAAAAACTAATTCCCATTTAGAAGTTCCCTCAAGTATTAACTTAGTTGCTTCCATGTAAATTCCCTTCCAAGGAGAAAGGAAGAAGAAAGATCAATAATCTTGCTTAAAGTTGAAGGTTTTTCAAAGAAATTCTTTCCTCGTATGTTCAAACCAGAAATCTTTTATTTCATAGTTCAGCTATTAAATTTAAAATATGCAATTCGTTAAGTAGTTCACCATACTGATCCCTTAGCTTTTGGGAGTGTTTGTAGCCTTCTTATTTTATTCCGTTTGCTACCTTTTGTTGACCTAAATGTAAGATGCTACTTTTTTTACCTAATGGAAGATGGCTAGTTTCGTTGGCGTAATGGTAAGAGTGCTGCTTTTGTGGCCTAAAAATGTAAGAAGACTACCTTTTTGTTGCCAAATGTAAGATGCTACTTGTTTGTCGCCTAATGTCAAAGATGCTGCTTTTGTTCCCTAAACGTAAGATTGCCTGCCTTCTGTTTACCTGAATGTTTCAAAGATGCTACTTTTTTGCCTAAATTGAAAGATGTTACTTTGTTTGGTCCTAAATTTAAGATGCTGCTTTTTGTGGCCTAAATGTCAAGAGGCCGCATCTCTGTCGCCTAATTGGTAAGATGCCTTTACTTTTGTTTTCTAAAAGTAAAAGATGCCTACTTATGTTGCCTTAATTAGACAGAAAATGCAAGACATCAGAAATCTGAAAATAACATTTACAAAAACCTTCCGTATACAAAATGACTATCAAGATTGTTCAAGGGAATACGCTGAAATAATTCTAAATTGCATAATCAATAATCCATATTCAGTAATTTATACGTAATACGCGGTGCCCCGTAATGTATTTGACGATCAATTGACGTTCATTCATTATCTGAAAATGACGTGAAGTCGACAGACGTTCGGGTCATTCAATGAAACAATGTTCGATTCAATGTTTATCTCCACAATTCATGAATCATGTCTGTTTCGTAAACTTAATTATCGCATTAAAAATTAGGACAATGAATATAACGGAGAAGTTCTGTATTCTTAATTTTCTGAACCTTTTCGTATTCTATTGAACAACCTTATTTTAAGAATAGCTAAGATGAAACAGATAATTCGCATTCCTTATCCTCATCCATTGCAGTTGCCAATAACCAGTAGACCTAAGTCCCAATGTGTGCTTTACTGCCTCATTAGAAACATTCATAAACGACGAATATTTCCCATGACATTTTATTTTGACTAATGTTTTTCCCAGTAATTCCAATCTGACAAATAAAAATGAACTTCGATAGACAGTGTAAGTAACCTTCGTAGATTTTATTCCATAATTCAAAAAACCATGGTTAGCGTCAACTTCAAACGTAATGTCAGTCAATACCCAAAAAATGTTTTCCCAGTATTCTTAAACGTCCCTCTCCAGTTAAAGCATCATAAACGCAACGTTGGCCAAACTTATCGGACATACAAGTCGAATATACGTCAACGACCTTATTGGTAGTTTCCTGAGCCAGTGCACCCCAACATGATTATCCAGTTATTCGCCAGAGGTTTGTCCTTCCATTTAGGGACCACTGGGACTTGTTTTCACAACCTGTTTAGTTTTGATTAAGTTGCTGTAGTGTGGTGGGAGGAACTTTTAGTGCAGTATGGATGGTACTGTGAATGCTTGTAGCAAGGGCTTTCCAGATAAGATGACCCTAAGATGCCACTTGACTTTCTCTCCCATACTTATCAATTATATTATTACTTCAGTAGATGAAACCTATTCACATGGACAACAAGCACATCAGGGCCGTTGACCTGAAAATTCAAAGCTTCCCCCCAAAAAGGGGGAAAAAAAATTGTGGCCTTCAACCTCCCGCTGAAGACCACACCCAACTGCAGCAGTAACTGATCGATTGAACAACCAGAGCCAAGTGATTTTCATAGCCCGTGGGGAAGACGTGAAACCCTTTGGACATATGAGCGGCATACCACGGACACTAGCCTGTCTTGAGTTTTACCCTGTCAAGTGGGTATTAATGGAATTAGCCGAGTATTTGTTAGAACTTATAGGTTAACTATGGTGAAAAAATTGGCCATGAAAGGGAAATAAATGAATGAAGGATCCCTTGATCTGAATTAAATCACTCGTAAGCAGAATTACATGAAACCAGACCTTAAAACAAAATTCTTATTAAACTGAATTCTGTACTTTAGTCCTTTTAGCAAAAATTCCAATTTTATATATGATATATATATATACATATATATATTATATATATATTATTAAAGAACTAAATAAATAAAATATAGGACATATATATATGCGTGGATATACATATAGAATATATAGATATTATATAACTATATACTAATATATATATATATATATATAGATATATAATATATATAATATTATACACATATAGATATCTTATAATATTAAGCATATACACATATAATATTATATATATTTATATATTAATAATATATATATAAATAATATATATCATATATTAATATAGATATGGTATGTTAGAAATTTATCACCATATAATAATATATATACATATATATATATCAATATATATACAAATATATATAATATATATATATTATTATGAATGAAATATTTATCACATCACCGTGATTCAAGATAAATTTCATTCGAGGACTACAAAAGGGCCTTTAATAATCTAATTCGCTCTACCATCGGAATTGATATATTTGCATATATGTACCGAGGGGGGAAAATTTTAGTTGATAATAATTTCGTACCCCCCCATGGGATCGAACCAACCGTCCAGTTGGACGGGGGAACGAAATCAGGGATCGGACAGTGACGACTACCGAAACCGCTATCAGAGAGGGACTAAAGGTTTATTATGAAAATAAAATATTCCAATTCTTCCGAGGGTAGAGCGGAAATTAGATATTAAAGGACAAATTTGTAGCTCGAAATTGATATTTTATTATAATTGCTACTTTCAAAAATGCATGTTTCCCTCTTTGAAAATGTCATGTAAGATGTTGGCAACATTTTTTCAGATTCCTAGGAATAGGTTTAGAATAGGATGTTTTTAAAATGTGTGTTCAGATTCGAAATTACGTATTGTAGAAAAGAATATATATATAACGTAAAGAGATTCTTTGTCTGGTTTGAAACTATGAATGTTTGAAACTTTTATGTTCAAACCATGTAAGATCAGAGGGCTTCTGCGAGGAATCTGTTTGCTTTCCTAAATCTGTCCAAAACCGTGTGATAGCGAGAGAATTGAGTCTTGCGTGTTATCAAAAATGTCAATCTTTCAATTGTCGCTCAAGCCTCCCCGTTCCCCCCTGTTTCGATCGAGTAGAGGGTACGTCTTTCTTTTTTATTTTTTTTAAACAGACTGGACTCGTACGCGTCCATTTTGAGCCAAAACCACGTGGGCATTGTTATCTTCATTTATTTATGAAGATTTGCGTCAGGATTTCAAAGCTACTGGAAGCATTCGTGACAGGGTTAACGTTTTGGGTCATCTGCCCTGTCGAATTTCCGATTAAAGGAAAGAGAATTGCATTCTTTATCTTAGGACCTCCGAGGCAGTCAGGATCTCGCTCTCATCTGTCTCTCGCTCCTCTCTCTCTCTCTCTCCTTCCACTCCGAAAATCATTGAAGGATTATATTAACGTAAACGTAAATTGGTCACCTCGTAACTTGTGGAGAATTTCAATATTTGATATATCTTTTTAGAGTTTATTTTAGTGTTATTTTAGTTTCTTTTGTGGAATATCGAACAAACATCATTTCGTAACGGCACCCCTGGTTTTTGTAAAAAGTGGGTGACCATACAAGCTGCAGCAGAGAAAGAATGTTAAAGTGTGTTTTTATATTTTTATTAGTTGCAACTAATAACTAAAAGTTTAATGGGAAAAAACGTTGTTTGGTCAACTAACAACTAATAACGGGTTGGGAAAACTGTGGTTTAACTAATAACTATAATGGGATAGGGAGTGTGGTTAACGAATAAATGATAGGAAACTGTGGGGTTAAACTAATAAACAGATGGTGGTTGAAGGTTTGGTTAAAAAAACTGCTTAGTTTTACAGAGTTTTGAGTGAAAAGATTTACACTTTTACACATTGCGTATTTTTGTGTTTTGTGATTTGTTCCATGTTGGTTTGGTGCAACTATTTCATTTTCTTATTTGAAGTGTGTCTTTTTAGTTTTGTATTTTCATTTGCATTCACAACTTAATTGACTTAGTTATGTTTTCATTGCCTCAATCATTGCACATTTAAATTAAATGTTTAACCACTTGTGGAATTAATCTTTGTATTTACGTTAGAATTCTTTTCAAGTTTTATTGTTGTATTTAGTACTTTGTGAATTAATTTCTGGATTTCAAGATTGCCTAAAACACTTTTGAATTTTGATTGAATTAATTTTCGTTGAATTTTGGGATAAATTAATTTGATATTTAATTTTACTTAATTTGATTCAAGAATTAAATTAAACTTTACTTTGTTTTCAAGTAACAGTAATTTTGCCCTGATATTGGAATTCAACTTTCATTAAAATTTGAATTTAATAATAAATTTTATTATTTAAATTTTTAAATTTTTAATAAGAGATTTCTTTGTCTTTAACCAGATATATTTAATTATGATTACATTTAATGTTAGGTTTAGAAACATAGAGTGGGTAATTGATTTGACTTTCCTTCAATTTATTTGAAGTGGACTTAGAAAACCAAGGGAAAGTACTTAGACTTCTGGAAATCAGGGAAATACTTAGACTTTTTAAAGTTGTTTGATGGGAGTGTGATGCCCTTTGATTAAATTTAAAATCTTACTTACACAAGAATTAACCTCACACCTGTTTTGATGAAGTTAAGTTTTCTGATTATTCTGCCAATACTGGTAAGTGTTAAGGGATCAACTGGTTGCCTGTTTAGAGTATTCAGTCGTTTAAACATGTTATGCACGGGTTAACAGTGGGTAACTGGCTTTTGGTGAGGTAAATTTGATTTGTGCATGGTAACCAGATACTTGGCACATCGTAAACAAATATATAATATATATATATATATATATATATATATATATTATATATAATATTATAGATAAGAGACTATATTAATATTATCATACATAAATAAATTTATTATCCGGTATTTTTACATTGAAAGCATAATAGAAAGTATTTTAATTTCCCCTCTAATTAATTTTATTTCTTTTCAGCCTCCTTACTTTGCTTCTTTTCTTTCTTTTTCTTCTATTCTTATTTGAAAATTTATTGCACCCAAAAACAATTTTCCTTTACCTGATTATTTATCAGAAATGTAAAATATAACTTTTAACCAGTGAATCCACTCCAGGTTTTCCATCGGAGATTACTTTAATACGTCCAGCAGTTTCTCCTATAAGTGTGAAGATTTTGATGATTCAATGTCTGTGTGTTTTGCCTTTGTCTTGATCCGTCCGGTCCGTCTATCTCTCTGACTGAAATACGCATCACATATTAGTATATCTCTCTCTCTCTCTCCTTCTATCTATCTCTCTCATCCTCTCTCTCATTCCAATTCTTCCAAGCTACTCTTCCCGTCAGAGGATGAATCCCTTGTCTTCCTTTCTAAATTGTCATTAATGTTGTAAAAAGGGGAGCTCTCGTATTGTTACAATTTTAGGTTAATGGCCGAAGGAAACTATTTTGTAAAACATTTTCCTCCAGTCCTTTTTCTTTTTCTTCGGTCCTTGTAAAACATTCGTGATTCAAGGGAACGTTTGAGGGAACAAACCCTTGCTTGATTAAAGATAAAACTCTCAGTGGTGGGGATATTAATGGGAACGTTGTTGAAAAACTAAGCTCCAACGGTGGGTCCAGAGTTTCCGAAGAAGAGTATTGATTTTCGAAACAAAAATTTATTTTTCCTTTGCATTTTAGTAAAACTTCTTTGGTTGGTTCCTTTAACAAACAATCACACTAGAATGAAGCGGAATAGTTCTCCTGGTGAGAAGCCTTTCAATAGGAGCTTGTGAATATTGGAAAAAGACTAAAAGGAAAGGTTATAAAGAGAATTTTCAGTCCGCCTTTATTGTTTTTCTTCAACCACTTGACTATTCCAAGAAAGGATTACTAGAAACAATCATCTGTGATATCTGTTCTTTAGTTTTCTTTGAAAAGAAAAGAAAACTATTGAGATGGCTTTTGTCCGGTACCGGCCCTAGATTCTTCCCCAAAAACGACTGGAGGCTAGAGGGCTACAAATTGGGCATCATGTTGATCAATCCACCCTCCAAACATCAAACATACCAAAATTGCAGCTCAACCATCCTCAGTAGGTTTTATTTTACTCAAGGTTAAAATTTAGTCATGATCGCGCGTCCTGCAAACAATACAGGTTCACCCACCGGGCCGATGGCTTAGTTTCACCAGGCCGTGGCTGTGAAAGTTTTTACAGGCTTTATACGCTGTCCAGAAAAACTCGATTGCCGCCGAAGAAACTTTTTTTTCGGACGCATTTTTTTTGTCTAGTTCTTTTTTTCCGGAAAAACAAAAAATTCTGAGAAATATACTATTTTTTCTTTTTTCGTTTTTTTCAGAATACGTGAAAAACATTGCATTGTAACAAGTAATTGACCTTAGCTCCCCATTTGTTTTCTGCAATATGAAACCATTGCTATGCGATCAGGTATGTTTTCCAAAAACTCAAAACACAACTGCATGGCCGTAATTAGCTATCACAAAATTTTAGTCCAGTCTAGCATGGATTTGTTAGTTTCGTTCTTGTTAATCCTCTTTCCACAAGAAGCCCTTGATCAAAATGTTAGCCCGGATTTATGGAAAGGAACTTTTTGTTTTGTAAACTAGCATCCACGTATTTTGCCTCCTGCCTTTAATGAACGGCTAAACGCAGCCAATTCGAATCCTATAGGGACAAGGAAAAGTTAGTCATTCATTTCCAATTTATGAATTCCAAGGCCCTTCAACTGAAAACGTATTCAAAACAAAAACAGTTCAGAAGACACTGGAAAGCTCATTAGACAAATATTAGTCCAAAAGGACTTGGCATAGAAAATATATCTTTCAGATATAAAAAAAATTTCAGTTTAAAAGAAAAGGGTAAAATGGAATTTCATACAATAGTAGTTAATAGTATATAATAATATTATATATATATATATATATATACCTATATTATTATACACATATATATATAAATATATATATATATAATAAATATATAAATATATTATAATATATATATATTATATATTATATATATACTATACTATACTAATTATAATATATATATATAGATATTATATATATATATATATATATATAATAGATATAGATAGATATTATATAATATGTGCGTGCGTATATTTAGTTTATATTTATATAAATACATATAAATATATATATTATAATATTATTATTAGATTATCATATGTATATTACTATATAATAATTATCTAGATATATATAATATATATATATACAGATTATATATAATATATATATATATATATAGACTATAGTACTATATATAGATATATATCGAAAAATTGTGGCCCTACCTTGCGGCTTTTTAAAAGCATTCCATTCCTAAGTTGGGGTAAGCAAATCCAAAAATTATTCTCGGCTGATGAAACTCATTGGACTTCTTGGCAGATTTTAACTTTTCCAACCAGGGACGATAGAAAAGTTAACAAAGACCATGACGTTATTTATATTTATGTATTATATATACATATATATTATACATAATATAAATATTATATATTAGATATATATATATATGAGAGAGAGAGAGAGAGAGAGAGAGAGAGAGATATGTATATATACATATAATACATATATAGAAATATATTATATAATATATATATTATATATATAAAATAATATTGTAACGATGAGTCGGTTTATTTCGCTTTAAAACAACCTTTACGATGGTTGGCATTGTATTTACCCTTACTGGCCAGTGTTATCGTCATGGTTGGGACGAGGTCTAACTTTTGTCGGATGGTAGTGAAGCGACAGCTCGCAGACAAAGGTTTTGGATGGGCGGGACCTAAAGAGGTTCTTTTGGGAAACCTTGGCGAGAAGGCAACAGCAGCATGGCAGTATTTGGAAGCAGTTGGCAAGTCATTTTTCAACTTCAACGGTGGAAGATTGAACTTCCAACGGGAAGGGAAAATGAGGCCACCTCTAACGGTCTGTTTGTGTAATGGCTGTCTTCCTGTTAAGCAGATTGGACAGGTCTGTAGTAACCCTGGTTACTTCCTCGGGACGGATGGAGTACCTCGACTTTGCTGTATGTAAATGGATTATTCAGTAGTATCCAGATTTGTCTGGTTTGTATATGCTAACATTAGGCGTTATTGTATATGAAAACTTATTGTGCAGATACATAAGTTATGCTGCTATTTTAAGTGATCATTCATTGTTAAATGGTTTGTGCTGTCTGTATGTAATGCTCTTGGTTTCAACTTAATTTGGTTTTGGGTTTAATGTTATTACATAGCTATGGTGTTCGAGCAAAGGGTGAATGGCTCCGAGAATGGATTTTGATTTGCATCATTATATTTATTGTGGGTTGTCGAGCACAAAGTGTATGGCTCTGATAATGATGTTGAGTTTGACGATTCAGTTATATTTTACTTGTGGTGTCGAGCAAGTGTATGGCTATTGATTGTTTAATGCAAATGTTTCACTTTATCTTTGGTTTTGGTTTATTAATCTGGGGTAATTCTTCAGAATTCACAAGCCGCAATCACCAGTTTCTAAAGGAACAATGAAACAATCCTTAGTTTAATGGTGTTTTTTCAGTGGAATTTTCATCTTGTTGTTTCTTGAGGAAATGTTATTTTAACCCCCCGTTTTCCACCCAACCAAGCTTGGGGGCGGGGGTTCACAGTTGGGAATCGGGGGCGGGGTTTTGGTGGGGAAAACTACCAGAAAAGGAGTAGCTTTCGCAGCATATAAATTAATTGGGAAGCACCTACCAGATTCGCAGCGGCCCACTCGACCGCCCCCGACCGAAATTCGGCGGAAGAACCACCAAAAACCAATATGGCGGCAGATACCAAAACAACAACAAAACAAAGTAGGGAGCGATTACATAATCCACGACGATCGATTTGTGTGTGCTGTCAGGTCAAGGGCCATAGCGGAACGGCGCTTCGACACCTTATCCGCATAGTTTTAAAGATTCTTGGCAGGGCACCGACATGTACTGGCAAGAGGCTAATGTTGCGACTTGCGCGCACTAGCCACAGGGGTTACAATAAGGCTACTTACCGTGGCGGGGATGGATTTGGGTGTCGGCATCGCTTACGCCGATGGCCATTTCGTCACTACCAGAGCGATTCACACCTAAAGGCGTTCCTATTGTAGTCGATCCGAGGAAAAGTTCCAGCCCAACAACATTCGCAGTTTTTTTTGCTTTATAGAAGTAAATTATATCTTTGTCTTTGAGAATTTTCAATTTTTCAATCCAACTTCTTGACCACCACTAGACCAAATAATGATAAAAATTCGCATACCAACCCCATTGCACTGCAAACCAATCGGTTTAGGAAATCGAATGGTTTCTGTCAAAATGAATGTCCAACCAAGGGCCAGCCACTCGACCTTGACATTAGCTACAGGAACGACTAACAAATGTCCGGTTTTTGCTTCATTATTTCGAGTATTCAGTCAAACAAGGATACCAGGGAATGACACTGGACAGCCCCCCCCCCCCCCCCCCCCCCCCCCCCCCCCCCCCCCCCCCCCCCCCCCCCTTTCCCCCCCCCCCCCCCCCCCCCCCCCCCCCCCCCCCCCCCCCCCCCCCCCCCCCCCCCCCCCCCCTCCCCCCCCCCCCCCTCTCCCTCCCGGTAACTTTATTACTCCGCTGAAATGCTACGTGAAACCTTAGTTTTCGACTAAAAGTCATTCACGTTAAATTGTTATTGAAAACCCATGACGATCATAACGATGGTCACACCTCTCAAGCCAATAAATGAGTCAACTAGGAACTGCTTTTGGTTTGCGTAAGAAAGTAAGTTAGAGGGCTCAATTAAAAGTAAAACATTGGCCGCTAGAGAAAACACCTCTCCCGACTTAGCGGAAAACAAAAATTCGAGAGGTAAAAAAATGAGCAAGAACTCATTTAATTTCCACCCCCTTCAATCTGTCTCATATAATTAAAACCCTATACTTTTTATTAGATTGCTTTTCACATGTCTCTTTCCATGCTCGGAGGTGATTGATCTTTATTGTTTAATATCCAGTGCGGATTGCCTTCTGAAGAAACTACCTATTAATGGATTTGATTTATTCTAGTTATTTTTTGATAATTACTGTATTTTGGCGCCACCCAAAACCTACGGTCTCAACTTTGTAACAATTTGTATGATAAACTGATAAACAAACAATTATTAAGGTATTTTTTAGGTGTCTTTGCTCAAGTCCACCCTCCGCCCCCCCCTTTGATTTTTTTGTCTTGCGTTTTCGTCAGTCACATTCCAAACCAACTTTCTTGTTTTTATTTCCTTTTGAATCTGCTGATCTTAATAAAACGAGGAGACAATTACAATTATTTACAATATTATATATAGATTATATATTTATATATAGATATATAAGGTGATATATATTATTATTATAACGAGAGTATAGTATATATAGTACTATAGATATATATAATTATATATTTTTTTTTTTTTTATATACACACCAATTATATATATAAGATATTATATATTAATAGAAGAATATATTTATATATATATATATATATATTTTTCAGGGACATTGAAAGGTTCTTTAAATCATAAAAGCTTCCTTTCCTGCTTATGTTAGGCTGATTATGCAAAATTTTGTATGATTTACTCATAGTATAAAAAAATGTCTTTGCCCAGAACTTTCATTCCGCTTGAATCAGTGGTTCCTCGCAGAATTCCACCCTTCTAATTTCTTTTATCATTATTTCCATACCCACCCCAACTATCCTTTCCTTTTTTTAGGGTGCAATGAGAACTCTCGCTCATTTGATGTCCAGCACATACGATGGAAAAGTATCGAACACCAGATAGAAATGCATTTCAAACTTCTCCAGTCCAGTTTCCGAGGAAGAGGCGAGAAGGGATGAGTCTGGCCGGCGGTGATAATGGAATCCTTAATCTTTTCTGCTTCCGCAGATTTACCTGACCTTGCCCCCCCTCTCCCTCTCTTGGTTTTGGGAAGCCAAGAAGTGGGATGTTGTAGGTTTCAGCAATTACACTATTTTCAGTCTTTTTCGAAAGTTTATGCAAGCGTTTGTGCGCAGCACACACGTGTACTTATATACATACAAATATAGATGTATACATACACACATACATATATACATATACAAGACTGTGTATATATGTGTGTGTGTGCTTGCGCGCGCGCTCCCATTACTTAGCAAACCAAGAAAACGCTTCTATATCTACCTCCCTGAAATAACAATGAACTTAGGGAAGTAGAACCAAGAAACCGATACGTATTCAGGAACAAAATAACCTCTCTCTCTCTCTCTCTCTCACTCTCTCTCTCTCTCTCTCTCTCTCTCTCTCTCTCTCTCTCTCTCTCTCTCTCTCTCTCTCCGGAAGCATCGCAATAGTGATCGAGACTCGGAGGAATCCTTCCCTGACGTTATTGCAGACAGGGACGCCGAGGACATTGCAAGGGACACAATGAGACCGTTGTACCTTCAGGGACGTTATTGCTTGGAGGCAATTGACAGTTCTGCTCAGAATTGCCCTTCTTTTAGAGTTTGTTTGTTTTATTTTACTTTTAGTTTTGTATCAGCACGGATGATATCATTCATGACCAGTGAAGAATAATAGTGTATCTATTTTTTGTCATTTTGAGGTTAAAAAACTTCTTCAGTAATCGGCCGGATTTAATTATTTAATTTATTTTTTTCTCAGTAAGGATTTATTTTTTATTTGCGCTGTTTAGTAAGTTTTAGTTTGTCTTGTTTGCTAGAATATCGGAGACTCAGAAAAAGGCAATTTCGGTTGGACACCAAAACATCCCAATTTTAATAAGAAGTTGTTTGGGATTTAATGACGTCTCAGAGAGAAAAGGGTAAATTAGGAATTTAGATAGGAAAACAAATGTTCAAAGCGACAAAAAAATAAACCATAAACTAATGTTCCTCAAAAATAATGTATGGAATCCCTTTTGCAAATAATTTACCATTTATAAATGGAATGTGATTGTACACCAATTTTCCTCGGACTTTGATTTCCTTAGGCCTTCATTAGCGAAGTGTAAAAAATAGACGTTTAATTTGGCGTTAACTTGTTCTGGTCGCAAGTTAATCCTGGGATTCATCAAGGCCAATTTGGGTCACTTGTTGTATTGTTATCTCTCTCTCTCTCTCTCTCTCTCTCTCTCTCTCTCTCTCTCTCTCTCTCTCTCTCACACACACACATGCACACATGCACACGCACACATAGTGTATATATATATATATATATATATATATATATATATATATATATATATATATATATATATATATATATATAGTGTGCACTTATTGGTAGGTCGCTAAGAAAGGAAGAAGATTCAGGAAATGTAGGAGAAAGTATGGCAGACGTGTACCAGTTATTTCAAAATACCAAAATAGAAATCGCCTGAAATAGTAAGAATGTATTTGACATAACTCTTCATGAACCAAATATAGCCTCGACAAGGTGGCCACTTGGAGGTCAACTGAAACTTTCGTTGTTTGGCGAGATGACCTTTTGCTCTGCTTCAGGCAGTGCCCCGAGTCGGTCAAGCGAGGGTTAGGTCATCCACTGCAGAGGATTTCGTGATTATGGTCTAGTCTAGGTTTTCTAATTATGACTTCTCTTGGTTATTTTTTTTGGGTGGGTACCTCTTCGTATTGTTTTGAAAAATAAGTTTTTAGTAATTTTTGCAATATGCCGGCTTTTAGCTATCAAATATCGCTTGATCTTCAGCACTGCTTAGAATATTCATTTTAAGTCATGAATTTGAATTGTTTTCATTCCAACCTACCAGTAAATGTATAACAAGATTCCCATTACAGCAATAATGCCAAATGGTACAGTTTTATACTCTTCAGTTTTAATCTCTGAATAACTGGGTTATTTCTTATCTTCAACAAATCTCTGCAATTATCTGGCACCACTATCTTCCCCGTCTTTTAATTAGAGTGAAGCAATTTGACTTCAGTTTCAAAAACTAAAACACATAGACATGAAATGACCCTCGCCCCAGTTCTTACCCAACGACCGGACTTACTATCAAATCAGCGGTTCCTTCCTTTTCCAGGAAATATCAAACAAGTCATTTGGGAGAACTAGTTAGTGGGGCCTGGTACCCGGGCGGTGAGGCCGGATGCCACGGTCCCAGACGATGTGATTAAAGTAACATTTATCTAACACCCGGTTTTTTTTTTTTTTTTTTTTTTTTTTTCCGAGCTGACGCTCGAACTTTTTATTTCTTTTTTCTTCTTATTTCCTATGTTGTTGTACCTGCCCCCACTTGTCAGAACTTAAGAATTCACAATTCAATGTTTACCGTAAACTACCAACTGAGCGGTAGATTTCCCGGATGTCATTTTCACCGGTATCTTACCATATTCATCAACGATTTGAAAATGACACTTGGTCTTGTTAGTTAAGTAGTCACTGAGTCAGGGAAGACCCTCTCTCCTTCACCCCTCTTTAACCCTTAATGCTAATAAATTGGTCCGTCAGCTGTTAAACACTTACGTGGATTGCACCGGTGAAAAGTGCTGACAGACAACAGACAGACAGACCAAACTACTGGTTTTTGTAGGTAAGATAGAGTTACCTTAGCCGTGACGTCGCCCCATAAGAAATTAAAAGGCCAAGATTTGAATCGCCCATGAAGTCGATAATGTTGGGAAGATAGCATTTAGACCTATATCATTTGATTGAGGAAAATAAGTATTTTTATAGTGTTATATGAAATATGCAAGTATTTATATAATGTTATAGTTCCTCGCTGGACGAGCGGTTATCGTGCTCGGCTGCCAATCCGGGGGTCCGAAGTTCGAATCCCGGCTCGGCCAACGCGGAATCAGAGGAATTTATTTCTGGTGATAGAAATTCATTTCTCGATATAGTGTGGTTCGGATCCCACAATAAGCTGTAGGTCCCGTTGCTAGGTGACCGATTGGTTCCTAGCCACGTAAAAATATCTAATCCTTCGGGCCAGCCCTAGGAGAGCTGTTAATCAGCTCAGTGGTCTGGTAAAACTAAGATATACTTAACTTTTTATATAATGTTATATGAAATGTGCAAGTATTTATATAATGTTATATGAAATATGCAATTATTTATATAATGCTATATAAAATATGCAAGTATTTATATGATGTTATATGAAATATGCAAGTATTTACATAATGTATAAAATATGCAAATAAATTTATATAATGTTATCTAAAGTATGCAAGTATTCACATAACGTTATATGAAATATGCTGCTTAGTTGTCATTTAATTTTTTTTATAGTTAATGAGAGTTTATTGCATACTATTGTATAAATTTGTATATCAACCACATATGGGTCTCAGTGCAATTTCTTTCTATATTAACGATTTTCTGACCGTTTCAAATTCGCGCCATTCATTTCTTACGGAGCGAAAACACACAAGTGATGACTTACAACGTTTGTCTTCGACAGGCGCGCCCCCCCTCCGCCCCACGCCCCCCCCCCCCCCCCCCCCCCCCCCCCCCCCCCCCCCCCACCCCCCCCCCCCCCCCCCCCCCCCCCCCCGGAAAAGACACAGACACACAACAAACCCACACGGGAAACCATGCCATTATCTAAAGCTTATACTAACAGGCCAAACCCAAATACAATAACCCTGATTCTTGTGCATTACCCTTATCATTACGGTAATGTCGTGTAATGGCGGACTGTGGAATCTCATCCCGACGAAGTGAAGAGACTTTGGGCAATATCCGAGCCGTGCAAAACTTACTCATCCTTTCCAGGATGAGATGGAGTCGGGGAAAAGTTCTTTTATGTTTCACTTAAGGCAACGATCAAAGCGTTGGTGGTTACGACGATGCCGGAATGACTGTGGAAGTAGGGCGAAGGCTTTGGAGAAATGTTATGTTATAGATAAGATACGGACACACAAACACACGTGTGTATAATATAATATATATTTGTATATATATATATATATATATATATATATATATATATATATATATATATATTTCCTTGTGCAAGAGACAAGAAAGTTCATATATATATTTTTTCAAACTTCTTTGTTCAATTTAACAGTCACGGGAAAAAGTACGAGGGGAAGACAGACAGACAGACAGACAGGAATAGCTTTTATTCTGGTGTCTTCTTCAGCACCAAAGTCCTGTTTACTTGTTTTCATTGTTTTTTATTAGTTGAAATTATTTTTTTTTACATTGTATTTTTATTTGTTCAAATTCTTGTACGATTTTTGTTTCTCAAAAAGGCAAGGCATTGATGTATGAGAGAGAGAGAAGTGGTTAATGTTATGCCGAGTATGCATGTATGAACATAATACTTAACTTTTAAATTAAGGGTCATAGAGTAAAAGTGACACCTGATTATGGTAGCAATTTTTACAAGGATTCCAAATGTGGGTCTGTTTTTGTTATATGTTCAAAATTAAAATTAGGAGGTTAGGCCAAATCCTGACCAGCCCAAGCAATTCATTGCAAGAAAAGCATGGTGTATATTTTTTAATGTGGATTTTGGAGCTAGATGCAGCAGAAAACATAATTGGTACCAAGGTAAAGTGTTATTACAAGTTTTAGTTGCAATTGCGAGAAGGAAGTTTGGTTCTTAGTAAAAGAATATCTTGACTGATGGAATATGTTTAGTCCGTGTCAAATAATATTCCGTCCAAGTTTATTAAAAGTCACTTAACCAGCAGAAAAAAATGTTGGAAAATCTCCAAAGAAACTGAATTTTCCTCCGGAGAAAAAAAAACAAAAAACGTCTCCTTGCCTGTCTTTTTTTTTCCTCGAAAGTGGAAACCTTTCCCTTTCCATTCCTTGTGAGTGTAAACCTTTTCCTTATCCTGAAGGGCGGGAAGGCTAAACATGAATGTCAAATAGTTTCAGTTATCGCTTTTATGTAGTTTTTTGTTTTATTATTATTTTATCGTTACCATTTTCGCTTCTGTTTACATTAACCTTGTGTTTTTTACATTGTGTCCTTTCTATTTAAGGCTTTTTTTAATTAATCTTTTAACAACAGTGCTAAATCAGTTCAGAGATTCCTTTTGAAATTTATTTATTTATTTATTTATTTATTTTGTTACATTTTCTTGAGGTCACTAACTGACAGCTCTCCGGCCTTTATTCATATTCCTCGTCATTTTCTCCTTTTCTGGTTAAAAACGACGGCAGTCTCATCATCAGAAAAGAATAAGATTTAGGATGACCTTATCATTACAAGAGAAACGTTTATTGCATTTGTTATGGCAAAGCAACATGCACATAATCCTTCTGGGGGAAAGAACGGTAAGATACCAAGCAAAATATTCCTAAGATAAATGACAGAAGAAGCGCTTACAACTAACGCAAGAAATAAATGGCGAACCGGATTCCCCAATAACACTCTCCTCTCCAGCATAAGAACATTTTCGAGTGAATCGCCCTCGTTATCGGAGCAGCCACATAACAGGGGAAATAAATCCCCTCTGGCGGAAGTGAAGACATATATATGTTCATATCCCAACCAAGAAAACTTGCCAAAACCCCATCTCGGAAAAGATGGAGCGGCAGAATTCCTTTTTGATCATGACGAAATACCGTCTTAACCTCGTCGGGTGAGTTGGTGTAAAGAAAACGGGGGTTGATGGTGGCGGGCGGTGGGTTTGGGGAAGACGTTAGTTGAAGATGGTTAGGTTTTGGGGGAGGGGGACAGAGAGCAAGAGTAAGTTGAAACGATACGTAGGGTAAACATATCTGGAAAAGGAGTCTTATGTGCACATATGGCAGAACGACGGAAATGGTTCATTCTGTATATAATGTTCCACATTAGCCGAGTGCATTCGCGCTCGGCTACCAAAGTTCGATTCTCGGCTCGGCCAACGCGGAACCAGAAGAATTTATTTCCGGTGATAGAAATTCATTTCTCGATACAAGTGGTTCGGATCCTAGTCACGTAAAAATATCAAATCCTTCGGCCCAGCCCTAGGAGTGCTGTTAATCAGCTCAGTGGTCTGGTAAAACTAAGATATATAAGTAAACGAAACATCACTCTCGCGTGTGTGAGTGACGCTTCAGTCTTTCAGCGCCAACTATGTGAGCACAAAGGACTAAAGCACAATATTATCCAGAGAATGAACATCAATAGGAATGACAATAGAAGCATTATTATATTAACCTTCCTCGAAAAAAGAAAACGAAGAAAAGGACAAAGCTTAATAAGAACGATAATAACAGCACTGAAGAGATTATTATATAATATATTTCTACAAAGAAACCATACAGCTTCATTAAAACAGATAGAAATTAAGTGAGGTCCTTTAATGTACAAGCAGATTTTGGAATGATGAAATTTTCCTGCCTTACTTTTTATCCTCTTTCGAATGTAAGAAAGTATATTGCTTTTGATTTGACGCGGATATTGACATGGGATATCGATGATTTAAATTGAATGTGAACTCAATTTCCCAATATTTTTCCCAAGGATCAATTCTATAAATTGACTCGCAACCCAAGAGGCTGCTTCATCGCCTACAATGAAACTATACAACTAAAATACAATATTTCATTTCATTGATTGAAGATGTCCATATGTTGCTTTAAAAGTCTATATATAGTACGTCTGGGGGGAAAAAAGTAAATGTGCCGAAGTTTCTTCTGCGCCATTGAGCTTCCTGTCCGATGGTAGCCTCAGCCACGGCCCGTAAAAAGCTCCGACCCATGCAACTCAGCCACTGTCCTACAGG
>NC_061105.1:42729082-42744082 GCF_015104395.2 Macrobrachium nipponense | reverse complement strand
TATAGAGTTCCTTTGAATTCAATTAAGTCATGAGTATATATTCGATAGTAACCACTTAAGGTTAACATAATCCTCTGAGTTAATGAGTTATTTGAACATGATAATTTACTCTTGAATGAAAGATTGGAAAAAAAAAATCCCTAAAGAAACCCCTGTGACCGATCCCTCACAAACAATGAAAATCCAGCTGCCCTGAAACAGGAGCTGATTTTTTTTTTTTTTTTTTTTTTTTTTTTATTTTTTTTTTTTTTTTTTTTTTTTTTTTTTAGGTTTTTTGCTTTGTTTTTTATTAGAATCGAATTTAGAGGGTGGGAAAGAAAGTAAAGATCGTGGTTCTGGTGGGGTTCGTCCCTTTTCCTGGAAAACTCTCTCTCTCTCTCTCTCTCTCTCTCTCTCTCTCTCTCTCTCTCTCTCTCTCTCTGGTATTTGGAAAGAAAAACAGACGAAGTTGTTGGATTAGAGGGGAAACTCCCCTCGATTGAGGGTATGAAAATACACTGGCTTTGCTCCCTTTCTATTTTCCTAACTAATATCCTAATACTTTTTCTTAGTAAATGAAAGTCTGATTCTGCAATGATAATTCATCAACAGAATTGATTTTCTCTAAGACTTTAGTTGCAGCTATAAAATTTAGGTCTTACGTCATTTTCTGTTTTCAATTCATCATGTAACTGTGAAAGGACTTTTTAATTTCCATTGCAAGTATTCATATCTAAATATTTGCCATATATGTATATATATATATATATATATATATATATATATATATATATATATATATATATATGTATGTAGTATATGTATATGTGTATATATATGTATATATATATATATATATATTATATATATATATATATATATATATATATATATATATATATATATATATATATATATATATATATATATATATATATATATATATATATATATATATATATATATAATATATATATATATATATATATATATATATATATATATATATATATATATATCGTGTGTGTATATGTGTCAATGTTCGATAAAAATCTATTGAGGATTGTGTGAATTAAATGAATACCGGTGTATATTTAGAACAATCAAGATTTACAAATTTACAAATGGAAAAAGACTGTTGCTCCATTCACAAGAGACTCAAAACCGGCAACCTGCACCACACCAGTAAAATGCTCGGATTTCGGATCCGTGATTTGGCAAAACGCGTCTGCACCTGACTCTCAATTGCACTGCAATTATCATCAGCACAGACGCTAGATTTGTGGCAGTATTACGAGAGACAGAGAAAAAGAGTCTACTCATGAAGAATTTTTAGAATGGAAAATAGAGAGAGAGAGAGAGAGCGAGAGAGAGAGAGAGAGAGAGAGAGAGAGAGAGAGAGAGAGATTTACACTTTTCACCCACAGTGATGAGTCGCCTCTACAGTTATGATATTATAATTATAAGGTGCAAAAAATCACCAAAATTTCTTTTATTATTTACAAGTATTATATTACTGTTAACAAAGTGGGTGAAAGATATAGGCTATTCCTGAATACACAGAAAGAAAAAATTCCGACATAAGTGACTTCTTATGCGATGCGCAAAAATTTGGAGTTATGGTACAAAATTGAATAGGAGCAGGTATACTGTTTGTATTCAAGTTCCGTTCAATTTCGTTTTGCAATAATTCCACTTTTTCATTATCTAGTTTTAGTTATCTTGTGTTAAAACCTAAGGTCGCAATGAAGAAAATAGTATCCCTGTCGATTCTAACAACGGAATCTATTCATCTCCCTTAAATAGAATATTGAAATTATAACCACTCTATTTACGAGCACTTCCGCTTTCATTCTTACACTTATAAACAAATTTTCGAGCTCGTTCACATCGCAGCGTCATTTCCAGTAAGCAATGAATTAGCACAATGCTCAGATATACATCAGAGCCGTTTTTGTGTTTCAGACAAGGAGGAAACGAATTGCTTTCCATGAAATGTAACTTTCCTCTGTACACAGAGAAATTACTCTTCTTTGACGCGGTAGCTAATTGCCAAGGTACGTTTGTCTTCCGATGCAATAATTTGCATCCGTCTTCAAGGATATTTGCTAGAAAGAGGTCGGTGGAGAGATTTAAAATGTTATAACAAATATCTTGGAATAATGTGTTTAACCTTGATAAGTAAATTACTTATAATTGATTTCAGTGAAAAGTATCACAGACTTTGGAAACTTCTAAATCCCATTGGCTGGTTCTCATTTCAATTGCCAATACAGTGTGTGTGTGTGTGTGTGTGTATGAATAAGATATTACTCAAGGAAACTGTTTCAGGAGATATTCAGATTATAAGAATTTTCAGTCGTGCCAATATACTGTGAGAGAAAAGTATTTGCTTGTGCAAATATGTTTCACATATAAACAACAGTCTTTTGTCTCATGTACGCTTACTTGTATAGCAATTTGTACTTCCATGTTTGGTGATTACAGAGCCGAGGTTTTATTTGCAGTATTAATAATAATAATAATAATAATAATAATAATAATAATAATAATAATAATAATAATAATAATAATAATAATAATAATAATAATAATAATAATAATAATAATGTGGCGCCATGGAGGAGTGGGTTAGGTCGTCAATGGACTTAAGTCAAGTTAAGCAACATTGGGGCTGGTCAGTCGTTGGATGGGTGACCGCTCTCCTCGGCGTTGATTCCTTGGGAAAGGATCTTTACCATAATCTCCTCAGTCTACTCAGCTGTAAATGAGTACCTATCCCTGATGGGGTAGGGTCCAGCTATGGGTTAAATAGCAAAACTCAGCAATGATGGAAAGAAATGAAGGAATAAACGACAACGACGTAAATGGAACCTCTGGCCACAGAGGAGCTTCGTCCGGCAACCAGGTATTCAACCCAATTGAAGGGGAAGACGGTCAGGTACTTGGAGGTCGTCATCCAGCAACTGATCACCACAACGACAGTAATCAACAGCCTGAGATTGGAGCTACAGAAGCAAAAAGGAAGAAATGGACAAGAGAAGAAAATAAGGAAATATGGAGATGCTACATCAGAAGCAACTCGACGGAGAGAGGATATAGAAAGAAGGTTGGTCAACAACTGGACTGAGAGGAATAACACCCCCCAAACAGAGCAGAGGCTGGCAGACCAAGTAAGGAACATAAAGAAAAACAACTGGCTCTCCCCAACAGAAAGAGAAGAACTGGAAAGGGAAATGTCACACGACAACGAATTACACGAAGACGAACTGAGAGACGATGCCACAGAAGACGACAGGGAGGATGAGGTATCAAACAACGACACACGAAGAAACACCGACGAAGTAACAGAGAGGATGGAATGGGTAGAAAAGATTAGACAATGGATGGAGGCAGATACAGAGAGAACAAAGATCCCCTCCATGAAACCCTACAACACCAAGAAATTAAGGGAGAAAAACAAGTGAGGTCAATGAATAATGGCATAATACACACCACCAGTATCACAGAAACAAATAACTTGGCATATGCAGGAGCAAGATTGTAGCAGAACTGATGGGGATTCGAACACAACACCACCAGCACAACCAATCCAACAGAAACCAAAACAGCAACCTCCTTGAAAAGGCTAAGAAGCAAGAAAACAAGGGAGGAACTCAACGAGAGAAATACAAAAGTACAAGAGAGGGGACTAAACAACACAATAGAAGATGTAAAACAGAGGCTTAAGGCCAAAGCACATAAGATCCAACGGTACATGAACAGGAATAAGGGATACCAACAGAAAAGACTATACAGCCAACTAAGAGGGGAAGACAACCACCCAGAAATTCCTGAAGCCGAACCAAGTAAGAGACTCTGGGAAAACATATGGAGCAATCCGGTATCACACAACAAAACATGCAACATGGCTCCAGGAAGTCAGGAAGAAGAAACAGGGAGAATAAAACAAAAGATTCACAGAGATCACGACAGACACAGTCAGACACCAACTAATGAAAATGCCAACTGGAAAGCCCCAGGTCCCAATGAAGTCCATGGATACTGGCTCAAAAATTTCAAGGCCCTACACCCACGAATAGCAGAACAACTCCAGCATTGTATCTCAAATCACCATGCACCCAAATGGATGACCACAGGAAGAACATCCTTAGTACAAAAAGACAAGAGTAAGGGAAATATAGCCAGTAACTACAGGCCTATCATATGCCTACCAATAATGTGGAAGTTACTAACAGGTATCATCAGTGAAAGGCTATACAACTACCTAGAGGAGACAAACACCATCCCCCACCAACAGAAAGGCTGCAGAAGGAAGTGTAGGGCCACAAAGACCAGCTCCTCATAGACAAAATGGTAATGAAGAACAGTAGGAGAAGGAAAACCAACCTAAGCATGGCATGAATAGACTATAAGAAAGCCTACGACATGATACCACACACATGGCTAATAGAATGCTGAATATATTGGGGCAGAGGAAAACACCATCAGCTTCCTCAAAAATACAATGCACAACTGGAATACATACTTACAAGCTCTGGAATAAGACTAGCAGAGGTTAATATCAGGAGAGGGATCTTCCAGGGCGACTCACTGTCCCCACTACTCTTCGTAGTAGCCATGATTCCCATGACAAAAGTACTACAGAAGATGGATGCCGGGTACCAACTCAGAAAAGAGGCAACAGAATCAACCATCTGATGTTCATGGACGACATCAAGCTGTATGGTAAGAGCATCAAGGAAATAGATACCCTAATCCAGGACTGCAAGGATTGTATCTGGGGACATAAGGATGGAGTTTTGGAATAGAAAAAATGCGCCTTAGTCAACATACAAAAAGGGCAAAGTAACGAGAACTGAAGGGATAAAGCTACCAGATGTGGAGCAACATCAAACATAGATGAGACAGGATACAAATGTAAGTTCTTTCCGCTTTGGTTTCGAAAGACAGTTTGTCTTTTCTCACGACTGTAGTTCGTAAGCATTACTGGTGTTCTTTTCTTCTCTCCTACGTTGTATCTTAGTAAAGTGATTCTTCTTAGAATAAGGGAGATGATTCAAACGGAGAAGTTGATAATGGTAAAACAACTTTATTTCTCAACTCCATTATAGATAAAAGTTCTACTTAGCTCTGGTTTATATGGGGAAAGATTGTTGACATCCGATGACGTCACAGCGCTCTCTCTCTCTCTCGCGTTGCATGAAGAAGTCAATGTCGTGATGACGTCACAGCTTCCCTCTCTTCCTCGCGTAGCTTCTTCTTGGCCTACTCTCCACGTCCTTGCTTGTGATCGCGCGTTGTTTCCTATATTTGTTTCTTCTTTCTGTTGATGTTCGATGGCTGCTCCGCGTCCGGTTTTGATTCTTGGAGATATGTGATAACAGTCACTCAAACGTCGATGTTGATGCTTGTATCTTCTCGATGAAGGACATATCTCGTCTTCATGGAATGTTTACAGTTGCGTTGATTGAAGATCCCGTTTCCTCAGTTTATTATTGACTTATAGCTGGCCCCGATGATTGAAATTCTTCGGTCGGCTGATATGGTTCTTGTTAAAGTTGGGCCTCGCTGCCACCATCAAACACATAGATGAGACAGGATACAAATGTAAGTTCTTCTGCTTTGGCGAAAGACTGTTTGTCTTTTCTTACGACTGTAGTTCGTAAGCATTACAGGTTGTTCTTTTCTTCTCTCCTACGTTGTATCTTAGTAAAGTGATTCTTCTTAGAATAAGGGAGATGATTCAAACAGAGAAGTTGATAACGGTAAAACAACTTTATTCTCAACTCCATTACAAGAGAGATAGTTCGGTCAGGAGACCGTTCCGTTTGATAACTTGAAATGAACTGAATTCTCAAAGCATCGTGTCGATAGCGAAACACTAGCTATCTCAGCGATTCATACAAAAAAACATAAGTAGTCCGCCGGCTCGGAAGTTACAAGTTTCCGGCGCAGGTTAACAGGTCAACCGCTTCCCATGGAAGGTGTTATGAAAAGTTAACAAATTCATGAATCGATGATGTTTTCAAACAAACGGTAAACCAGGCTACTGCAGCATTGCACAGCATGATCTAGATTTGTGATAGTCACGTAGGACGCTCCTAATTCACCAATGGCCCCTCAGGTCATGGATTCTATTTACAGATATATAATTATCTGTTTCAAATAATGTATTTATTACATTAGGCTCGGGACAGCTACCATTCAAGCCTTGAATAACAAAAGTTTAAACATGGTTTCTTAGGAGTGTGCTCGTAACATATATTTAGATAATCATAACAAGTGATTAAATGCATAAAAAGGTTTTGTTACATACTCCTTTTGGACATATTCATAAATAAAGAGAAATGCATGGAAAATATAGATCCATGTTCGATGATAATAATTATTAGGTACCAAAAAAAAATCAAAAGGTTAACATGTATACATGAAGATTATGGTAATAGGTAACCTGATTAAGAATAGCGGTTACTTAGTAAAATACAAACATGATCATGGATAATTGTTAAAGAGTACTTGTCACTCTTTGTAATATATAATTGTATATATATAATTGTACAATTGTATAATAGTATGAGTGTGCACAGATATAGATTCCAGGTACGTACACGCACCAATAGTTTAATACATAGGGCTTCAATATTTTATTAGGTGCCCGAAAAATACTTTTATGAGTATATTAATATATATATATATTGGGCTACAATATTTTATCAGTTGCCCGAAAGATACTTTTAACTGTTCAAAATGCAAAGGCTTGGAGTCTTTCTTGTCCTACATATTGCCAGCGTACAGACAGCTTTTCACATACAACACAAATCCAGACAATTTTCCTAGGCACCTGGTGAAATGGCCAGTTTCAGACGGCCCTGGATGTATACACTTTTAACGCAACAGGAGTTTCGTCTGGACGCGGCAAAATGTTCCCTTGAAGATCCTTCTGTGTTCGCCTCAACCTACGCCAAGCAAAGATGTTAACGGCGATAATCAATATTGCCGTAACGCCAAACACGGCCAGCAGCACGCAGTAACGAAGATTTTCTCCTCCTGCATAAGTCGGTAACAGTGGTCCATCTCAGCCAGTTGCGTCAATCGATGAGCTACCCGCGCGTTGTATGGGAGAGGTAGTGATGGGATAATTGTAGTCGCCCAGGTGTAGTTCGCAAAGAATGTCTTCTCACGTATTATCGTGTTGACCCCTCTGACTGTGTAGTTTGTAGATCTCCCTGTACAGCCATCAGCTGCTACAAAGACTTGGGAGTGGGCGGTGGTCCCGTCCGGGCATGACACTTGAAAACCATCCTTGTCGTATCGGATCCAGGAGCCGTTATTCATTCTGTAATTGATCTTATTACACTAAAAAGGGATAAAGTTTCTTCAGACAAACCTTCGCGTGTATGGGAGAGAGAGCCGTTTAGCACTATGGCTAACTCACATGAATCCATTGATATAGGACGGAATTCAAGAGTCAGCTGTACAAAACTTTATTATTCATGGCTTCTGAACAGTGAGTGAGTTTATCTAAGTCTTTAATGACTGTAAATGATTTCTTATCAGGGAAAATCAATACCTGCCCCGTCAAATTGGATATTACTGGACTTGAGTTATTCGTCATGAAAGTTGGAAACGGTGCTATTTTTGTATGATTGCCAAGCATCGGAAGAATCAAAAGGGATAGTGATCATAATCCTATAATTTTCAACGCTGACTGATATTAGGCATAATATAACTCTATTTTATGGGCGTCTAATAAAGGAATATAAACCTAGTTTCTCCCGTCCGTTCTCCAAAGTTAAAGTCAGATCCTTAAGGGTAGGCTCCACTTTGGGGGTGCCGATCGTAAAAAATATTTGCCAAAATACACTAATCAAGACAGGCTAATGAAATTTTCAGGCATTATTAGCACTATAATAATGCATATTCCGTGAGTTTTTATCATCCTACAGGGAAAATTAATGATTTTATGAAAAAAAATGTGAAAAAACGGAAATTCCGGCCCCTCGTACTGAAGGTTATTTGGTGATTGGTGAGAAACTACAGTCTTGATAGAAATTCGGTCTGACAGAATGTTGGTATATCCACCTGGAACATGCACAAAAAAAATTATCAAAATAGACAGTAAATAAGCACGTAATAACAAAAAACAAAAAAAAGAGCAACAACTTTGTAATTCAGCGAAAGCCCCGCCGAAATAGCAGACTATAGCTAGGAAGAAATATTCAGGAAAAATTCAAATCTCGATTTAGGGACAAAACCTTTTGAGAGTTTGTAGTTATTATGTCACTTGATAGCCTAAAACATCCTAAAAATTATAATTATTTAGGACAATCAAAGAAAACCCACCTCCCCAAAAAAAAAAAAAAAAAAAAAAAAAAAAAAAGGGGAAAAAGGGTGGGGGTGGTTTTTTCTTTGATTGTCTAAATAATATAATTTTAGATGTTTTAGGCTATCAAGTGACATATTAACTTCAAACTCTCAAAAGGTTTTGTCCCTAAATCGAGATTTGAATTTTTCCTGAATATTTCTTCCTAGCTATAGTCTGCTATTTCGGCGGGGCTTTCGCTGAACTTACAAAGTTGTTTGCTCTTTTTTTTTGTTATTACGTGCTTATTTACTGTTATATTTTGATAATTTTTTTTGTGCATGTTCCAGGTGGATATACCAACATTCTGTCAGACCGAATTTCTATTCAAGACTGTAGTTTCTCACCAATCACCAAATAACCTTCAGTACGAGGGGCCGGAAATTTCCGTTTTTTCACATTTTTTTTTCATAAAATCATTAATTTTCCCTGTAGGTTAAGGACGTCATCCTCAGGCAAAAAGATCGCCTGCATGTCCACTTCTATTATATTACTCGATGTAATGAAAATGTCTTCGGTTTTTCTTTCGATAATAGTGCCATGATTAAATTCTATTTCTTCGTTTTAGCGCTCTTTCCACACGGCAAAGATGTCTGAACGAACAATATCACTCCTAACAATAACAGATTTTATTTTGGAAACCTGTAATGAGTAAAATATAGTAATAACTCATGTTAAAGAAATAGTTTTTACATACAAATATGATTATATATATATATATATATATTATATATATATATATATATATATATATATATATATATATATATAATAAATTATTATACAAGTTTCATAAAATACAAACTATTTTTCCCTCACTCCATCTACCCTTTTTTTTAGTTTCTGATATGTGCAATGGAACGATTCTCATATCAGTGGGTTGGGATACGTTTTGAACCCTAAATCTATTGGCCGTTAATGTTTCTAAAATCTTAAACGGGCCTCAAACTTAGGTGTCAGTTTATAATTTAAACCTTTACGTACGTATACCTGTATGTATACCTTATCGCCCACGGCATATGTACTAGTTGGCTTAGCTATTTTATCATGATTTCTTTTTCATTATATTTGTGCTTCTTCTAGATTCTTACGAAGTATATTATATCGACTTATGCTTGCATCCATAATATCCTTTAGAGGATTTGATAAATTGGTCGTAGGCGTTAATACATGGAAAGGTGTTCAAGCTGGGATATCATACAGTGCCTCGTGCGGTGCCATTTTAATAGATACATGATATGAGTGATTAAGTGTGCTTAGTACCGCAGTATGGCAATGTCCCAGTTGGGGTCTGTCCCCACCCCTAAGGTGACCCTTAAAATGTTTAAAACCTACGATTTGCCCTTTCCACTAGCCCATTAGACTCTGGGTGATAGATCATGGTATTGATTTTCTTTATGCAAAGGAATTCACACAAGGAGTTAAGGAAATGATATTGAACTCCTCGCCCGAGTCTGATATGATTGTGTGTGGAATTCCATATTTACAAATGTAGCACTCGTAAAACTTCCTAGCGCACTCGACTGCGGTTTTTGTTTTAAGCGCTATCAGTTCTGTATATCGAGTCAAGGCATCTATGATTACTAGGAGGTGCTTATTTCCACTGTCTGACTCGTAAACCTGTTAATAATTGTATTCTTGACAAGTGCGACAATTAGCTATGTGCTTTTTTATATCTGTAAGCATCGTATGCCAATAAAATAAGGATTTGGCTTTCTGTGACATGATGGAAAAACCCGGGTGTCCATGCAGTGGATTTTCATGCAACCATTTTAAGACAGTGGGTATGAGTGAAATAGGTACCACCACCTGGTTGTTATTCAACTGTGGTGTGTTGTGGGTTTTCCTCGTCACGGATCTACACAGGATATTATCTTTGATTATATAATTCTGCTGCTTATACTTTATATATTCATTTTCCTTCGGATTTCTGTTTAACGCATTTATGATTTTTTTCTATTTGCTGATCTTTTCTTTGTTCCGTCTGTAATAGTTCAGCACTCCAGCCCAGATCTTCCTGTTCAGATATAGTCTTAACAATGGGCGTGGAGGTTGAGATATCGATTAATTCAGCTAATAGCTCTGTACAAGATGACGAGGGGTTGCGTGATAATGCGTCAGCAATGATATTTGCTTTCCCAGGTAAATACCCGATCCTCGCGCCAAAGTCCTGGATGATCATATGCCACCGAGTTCGCTTAGGGCTGTGACTAAAGCCTTTAAAGAAGTCGGTTAGGGGCTTATGATCAGTGAGAACCTTGACGGGATAACCGTATATTATGAACTTAAAATGCACTAGTGAATTAACAATAGCGAGCCCTTCCTTGTCTATTACTGCATATTTACTTTCGGAAGGTCTCAGTTTACGTGAATAAAAAGCTATAGGGAAAAACTGTTTATCATATTGTTGAAGCAATACACCACCTACTCCTAGGTCTGAGGCGTCTGTTGCAATAAAGAATTCCTTACCGAACTCAGGAAATTTCAAGATAGGAGAAACTACACAGTTCATCTTTCAATGTATCGAACGCCTGTTGATGTTTTTCAGACCATATGAAATCTACGCCCTTCTTTATAAGATCGGTTAGGGGAGCGGCTATGATGGAGTAGTTCCTAATGAACCTCCTGTAGTACCCGCTACACCATAGAAATTGCTGTACATATTCCCTTGACATTAGTAGGTATCGGAAAGTTACGGATAGCTGATACCTTATCATGGACTACTTTAAGACCTTGACTAGACACCGTGAAACCTAAATAGACTAGTTCTGTTTTAAAAAATTCACACTTACTTATCTTTACCTTAGGTTATGCTGCCTTAGTCTTTGTAGCACTAACTCTAATTTACTAGTAGATGTTCTTCTAAGGT
Source organism: Macrobrachium nipponense (assembly GCF_015104395.2). Taxonomy (NCBI): domain Eukaryota; kingdom Metazoa; phylum Arthropoda; class Malacostraca; order Decapoda; family Palaemonidae; genus Macrobrachium; species Macrobrachium nipponense. The sequence goes on along the minus strand of NC_061105.1, from coordinate 42,732,869 downwards.
ATTAGAAAAGATTACTAGGTCGTCCATAATAGGCATGTAGGATATATCCTAACAAGTCTCCAACAACCAACCTGTTTATCATTCTAGAAATAAAAGTTATGGGAGCACAACGTAAACCAAAAGGCATACGCAAAAATTCATAATGTCCCCTGGCTGTACTGAAGGCAGTGTATGGGATACTCTCTTCTTCCAACGGAATCTGATGGAAGCCTTTTAGTAAGTCCAAAACTGGTAAAATATTTGTTCTGACCATAGTAAAGATAGAATATCGTCAGTACATGGCACTGGGAATCGGTCAGGGATTGTTTCCTCATTTAAGCGACGAAAATCGACGCATATCCGCCAAGTTCGATCTTTTTTCGGTACTACTATTAACGGAAAATTATAAGGGCTGTTTGATTTCCTAATGACTCCTTCTTTTAGCATTTTACCTACTTCCTCAGTTATCTCATTCTAGAATTTCATAGGAAGTCTGAATGAAGGTACATAGATAACTTTCTGTTTGTCTTTTAACCTATTTGATGCTCAATGACATCCGTTTTTCCTAAGGTTCCTTTATCCGTAGTGGAAAAAACATCATGATATTCTGCTGAATTTCTCCTTCTTGAATGTCTTTATTGATTTTATTTTTTATAGATTGCAAAAGGGATTCATCCGCAACTGATTGAGCGTGATTGATCTCAGCTACGGTAAGAATGCGATGTTTATAAACTTCCACATCCAAGATATGTTGATTTCTGTGGATTACTAAAGTGGTATTCAAATGATTACAGACTTCGATGTTACATTGTTGTTGTGAGCCGACTGTATAAATGGCTGTGACGGATAATCCGTGTGTTTTCAGAGTGTCGGAAAGGATTAACATTTCAGATCCCGGCAAGGTTTTCTTTACACGCACTAATATGTTCGAAGTTACGTTCGGCTCGAGAGTTTGCGTGCAAGCTGATATTACGGGTGAGCGAGAATTCTGTTGGGTCGCATGAATGATTTCTTGCGTCATGAGACAAGTGATTGGTTTTTCAATATATGTTACTACTCTATTTTCTGTCTCCTTATTATCTAAAACTGATTTTAGGGTATTAGAATACCTATAGAATTTCCCTTTGATATACACGCCGTGTTTTGCAGGGGCTAAGGTAATATTTTGAGTGCCCATAGACCGGTATCCGATAATTACTGCGGGATACATATTAATGTTTTGTACAACTATAAAGGTATCGGCAAACGTGCGCTTACCGACCTTGTACTGAACTGAGTACTCCACCTACATTTAATTCATTATTTCCTATACCCGAGAGTCTTACTCCGGACTTCTCTGTAGGGAAGTTTGAAAAGAGTAAATGATGAGTCCTCAAATCCATGATATTACGTGGACTACCAGAATCAAAGAACAAAGTAAATGCTTTTGGTCCAAATTTACTGCATGTAAGGTTGGTCGTAACTCATCTTGACTTAAATTGCATGAATTTGTTGCAAATCTACGGGAACCTGCACAGATTTTTGGATTCGGCCGTGTGTTTCATAGGAAAATCGATTGCCTCACAATGATCTGATAAATGATTAAACTGATTATTTGATACAAAAGAGTTGATATGGATGACCCAACATCGTCCCTCTCCCCTGGAGCTAACTAGTGGGTATTTGCTTTGTTTTGCACTCCTTGAAAATTCGCTTGACCTTGCAAGTTCTGGCTACACGACCCAGGAACAGAGGTACCTGAGCACGATTTGTTTGTTTCTGCTGTTGAGTAGCATTACAGTTTGCTTGTTTCTTTTTATAGTACTGAGGACCCTTCTTTTTGTTTTCATTGGCAACTGTTTGCGTGTTTTTAGGATTCTGCTGTTGATTCCGCGAAAAGCAACGATTATATGAATGTGTGGTACTGTTATGAATTGAACAAAACGCATCCGACAGTCTGACATATGTGACCTGGCCTATTGCAATTGTAACAAGTCATCCCTGCTGCTTGATTATTATTAACTACGTCTACTCGTTGTGGCTTATCCTCATTTTTTGCAAAAGCTTGAGTAAGCAAGGGATCAAAGTCAGTACATTTAGACATGTTTTCTTTGATGTTTATACACATCTAGTTCCGTACTGTCAGGCGTTAGCTTTTTAACACAACACCGCACTAAAGCTACAGGCAACATAACTGCCATACAGATTAAATTATATCAAGTGTATGAAAACATTCACAGTGATATTGGATCTTGTAACCCACGTGGAGTTACGTAAGTTTTCCTGATGTTCATTTAGCCGGTCGGCAATTACTGCCTCCCGTTCTACAACACTAGGTAGGCTGAGCCATAGAAGCTTGGTTACACGTAGAACTCGAAGAACCATAACTATATTTACCTCCAGGACCTTGAACAGAAAAAATTAGTGTTCTGAACCAAGTTAATTTTACTACTGGATTTTTGGTTTTATAGGTGTTCCTCTTGTATCCGTGTTTTTTCTGACTGATACGATTCCTAGCTGTTTACTAATACTGTATAGATACAAACGTCCACTGCGCAAACGCATATTCAATATAAAATAAAAATGTGTCGCAAATAATAGGAAAATCCCCCAAAAAAGATACTATTAATACAGTAATTTGATAAAGATATTATACGGAGAACTCCTGGAAGAAAAAGCGATTAGCAACAATGAGAAAAAGAAAGTCTGCAGGCGAGAACTCGTAGTCGAAGATTGATTCCTGTAATGAATGAAGTTTAAGACTAATAACTCACCCCCAGAATACTGGAAGATCGACTCTTGATGAACAACACTTCACTGAGAAAAAACCTGAATAGATAAAAGTTCTACTTAGCTCTGGTTTATATGGGGAAAGATTGTTGACATCTGATGACGTCACAGCCTCTCTCTTCTCTCTCGCGTTGCATGAAGAAGTCAATGTCGTGATGACGTCACAGCTTCCCTCTCTTCCTCACGTAGCTTCTTCTTGGCCTACTCTCCACGTCCTTGCTGTGATCGCGCGTTGTTTCCTATATTTGTTTCTTCTTTCTGTTGATGTTCGATGCTACTCCGCATCCGGTTTTGATTCTTGGAGATATGTGATAACAGTCACTCAAACGTCGATGTTGATGCTTGTATTCTTCTCGATGAAGGACATATCTTCGTCTTCATGGAATGTTTACAGTTGCGTTTGGGTGATTGAAGATCCCGTTTCCTCAGTTTATTATTGACTTATAGCTGGGCCCCGATGATTGAAATTCTTCGGTCGGCTGATATGGTTCTTGTTAAAGTTGGGCCTCGCTGCCACCATTGTAAGTTCTTCTGCTTTGGCGAAAGACTGTTTGTCTTTTCTTACGACTGTAGTTTTGTAAGCATTACTGGTTGTTCTTTCTTCTCTCCTACGTTGTATCTTAGTAAAGCGACTTCTTAAGAATAAGGGAGATGATTCAAACAGAGAAGTTGATAACGGTAAAACACTTTATTTCTCAACTCCATTACAAGAGAGATAGTTCGGTCAGGAGACCGTTCCGTTTGATAACTTGAAATGAACTGAATTCTCAAAGCATCGTGTCGATAGCGAAACACTAGCTATCTCAGCGATTCATACAAAAAAACATAAGTAGTCCGCCGCCTCGGAAGTTACAAGTTTTCCGGCGCAGGTTAACAGGTCAACCGCTTCCCATGGAAGGTGTTATGAAAAGTTAACAAATTCATGAATCGATGATGTTTTCAAACAAACGTAAACCAGGCTACTGCAGGCATTGCACAGCGTGATCTAGATTTGTGATAGTCACGTAGGACGCTCCTAATCACCAATGACCCCTCAGGT
>NC_061105.1:42706582-42721582 GCF_015104395.2 Macrobrachium nipponense | reverse complement strand
GTTTAAGTCTACTTACAGCGGTAGGTTATTGTATCTACCTGAATAACATTCAGTATAAAATACCTTTTCCCTGATCGCATGATACTTCCACGCAAGAAACCCCCTCCCCCCGCCTACATCTCTCTTTCCCTTTCCACTCCACCCCCCCCCCCCCCCCCCCCCTCCCCCCCCCCCCCCCCCCCCCCCATTCCCCCCAACCACTGCCTTCACTGCAAGTTTGGGAAGACTCTTCTTACTTCCGCTTTTGCTTCTGCTAAATCCTTGCTATTCGAAAAATCGGCTTTGTTTGTTTATTTTGTCTGCTCCCGTGTTGTTTGTGTCTCATTTCTTTTTATTTACTATCTTTATTTTCTTTTTCCCTTTTTGGCTGGTTTGTGTCCTGTCTATAGAACTTAAGTGCACTTTAAAAAATAGATAATTCAATCCGTTTTACTTTACACACCTCAGCCCCATTTCCCGGAACAGGGGGAGCACGGCTTGACCTCGCCGTAATCTCCTCCTTTTCTGCAGATTTACCTGACTTAGAGTGCAGTCAGCGTTGTGGAGGGGATAAGCCAGATTTGATGGAACAATATTTGGAATTGATGCTCCGGACTCTACTATACTGAGAGATGGGCAAATAGATAAGGGGATATTATTTTCAAGACATCCTTTTTTCCCCACGAAGGTATTGTTCCATTTAGAACAGTGTATTTTATTCGGCTACGATGTTATTCCTTTTATAATCATTTCAGTCTTTCTGTTTAACGGCTCAGATAAATTTATTCCCAATTTTCCTACTTCTAGTTACTGCTTTCTCTTCTCAGCCTCTCATTATTCATTTGAATAAGTTGTCATCATATTTATAGTATTCTAGGTAAGAATATTTTTGTACAAACAAGCACGTACGAAATCACTGGCCAATTATCTACAGTGTTTTTGACCACTTTGTTGTTGTTTCATTTTCATGAATTATATTCATTTCATGATTTTGCAACTTCAACTTTTCCCTTCTTAGTTTTCTGTTTTATCTCTAAAACTTTTTACTCAGTGTAAACTTCCCTGGCCAAGTGATTTCAGTTTTCAAAAGTAATTATTTGCTCTTGCTGTTTTCATTCGCCTTTCCTTTTTTTCTCCTCTTTCCTCTGTCATGTAAGGGTCCTTCATTTTGCAAAATGACGAAATGCACTGAAAAATGGAATATGATTCAAAGCTCAGACACTAAAGAGACAAAGTGTGACCCTTAAAACTGATAACATCCTTAGAGTCGAACATAAAGCCACAATTCAGCCAAATCCGCCTTTCTCGATCACAGCCATTTGGGTAATGGTGAGAGACACAAATCTCCTCCTGCTCAAGTCAAGACTTATTCGGTAATTTCCAGGATTTCCAGGCCTTCAGCCTCTCCAGATATTGCTTAGGGTAAGATCGAAAGAAGTTATTTTTGGGGACAAGAAATTCATTTCTCGATATAATGTGGTCCGGATCCCACAATAAGCAGTACGTCCCGTTGCCAGGTAACCAATTGGTTCCTAACGACGTGAAAATATCTAATCCTTCCGGTCAGCCCCTAGGAGAGCTGTTCATCAGGTCAGTGGTCTGGTTAAACTAAGATATACTTTTTTTTTTTTTTTTATTATTATCATACTTGTATGAGAGGTCCTTGTCTTCTTTGAGAGCCTTAGCTTCCTGTTCATATCTGTATAGAATAAGTAATACAATAATGCATTCATTATACTATCATTTTCCTGTTGAGGAAAAGGAAACATTCATTGTTAAAAGAAGATAAAAAAAAGTAAAATGAGGTTTAATAAGAAAAAGTAATGTGCCGGACAATTTGAAAACCTAGTAAGTTCTTTGGCTATAGAATTATATTACATTAACGGCACTAACTTTTAGAAGTCTCTCGAGCCTCATGTTATACCCAGTTTTAATTCTGAATTAATTCATTTTTGAAGGTTATTGCCCCCTTTTTGTTAACATTCTGTTATTGTGAACCTGTTGTCACTCCCGACTGGAAGTCGAACTGAAATGTCCAAAGGTACCAGTTAGTTTGAATCTAGACATTTTGACATTTCTTCGTCAGTTTAGCTTTCTGATCTGGAAAACAAATTGATTAAAAGTAAGTTCTGGGACTTTTTCTGCAGCTCATTATTCACAAGTGACATTCCTGAGAAGCTCTGTTCAGAAATAGTGAGGAGCATCGTTAACTGTACTGTAGTATAATTGAATTACTTCAGTGCATGATTAGATCTCGTTTAGATCTCAGGTGCTTGAATATTGTTTCAGTGTTTGAATATATTTCCGTTCGTTTTCTCATTCTACTTTGAAATTGGAAGCTATTTGAAAGTTTATATCCCATTTTTCTTTCATAAATTCCATTCAAAATACGTTCTAAAAGTGTCATCTCTCTCTCTCTCTCTCTCTCTCTCTCTCTCTCTCTCTCTCTCTCTCTCTCTCTCTCTCTCTCATAACAATCTTTTATAATATCAAAAAAATTAAAATCTTTCAGCTATGCTGACATTAGTAGTTTTTATCGTTTTAAATAGAAGTAAATTTTTGCATTAGCTACTGAGGCCGCTAAAGCACCCGCCACTCCCATTTCCCCCCACCCACCCCCACCCACCATCCCCCACCCCCCCCCGCCCCGTCCCCCAACCTCACAGAGTTTTTGCTGTTTATGAAGCATGTCAAATGAACAAGGACAGATCAAAGAAAGATTTCCAAGAAGAGAATCTAAAACTTTGAGACCAAGTTATTGAAAGATATCTATGAACATTATAAAAAAAAAAAATCCCTTCACATTTCACTCGAGAAACCTACAACGTCTGGTTTCCATGGAAACCGTTCATATTTCTCGTTACTCTCCCATTAAGAAAAAAAAAAAAACGGCTTGGTAGTGCCGTACGTGCAGCCCACCTTCATTCCCGTTCTTCTTTCTCATCGTATTCTCTGGATCTTTTCATCTTGCTGTCTGACAAACTTCAGCCTCTCATTTCCACTGTCTCGAACGCTCAGTGCCTGAAAATGTCCTGGTGCATTGCTTAACAGCATCCATGTCATAGAATCAAATTTTTTCAAAAACCATATATTTTTTTTTTTTATTTTTTTTTTTTTTTTTTTTTTGCTATACGTCGTACTAAACCATCCCCTTTTTATTCATCAGTCCTAATGACAGCGTCATGGAAGCGAGTCGCCATGAGGGGGATCATGTCCATTACAAATGGCTCATTAATTAGAGTTGATGGAGCTTCCATTACTGATGTCGTCCTTCGGATCAATATTTATTATTTAAAAAAAAAAAAAAAAAAAAAAATTGTGTGGGATTAGGCAACTGAGCTTGTTTGTGTTGGTGATGTTTTAGTGGTTATAAGTACATTACGAACTAATACATGTATATGAATCAGTAAGTTACTTTTGGGTACTTTTCTTGAATTCGTGTGTATGTTGAGATTGATCAATATAAGTTGAACTTTACATTGACGTTCAAAAATCTTTACTTAAACTTCCCTCGGAGTAAATATATTATTTTTTATTTGGTATAAGTAAACTATGAATTAGTAAGTCACTCTGATTTCTAGATTTAATTGATGGTTGTACATCAATTTGATAAAGTAGGAATGATTGAGTGGTGTACTTTTGCGTTAAAAGGTTAAATCCCCAATATTTAGTTATTTAGTGTTAATAGATTAGTTCTACCGTAACTAGTCGAATGAGTAAATACTATATTCCTCTGATTTGTTGTAGTGAGGTTGCGTTGGCGCTAATACTACGCTTTTGAGCTTCCTTGGTTTGAGTCGCCCAAGAGATTTTAATCGTCCCTTTTTGTTAGAATGGGTTTGTCTCAGTTTTTCTTTTTTAAGATAACTATTTCTTCTTCATTTCATGGGGTTTTTCCCATTAACCAATCACAAAATAGTTTTTTTTTTATCTTCAACTCAAACGCATACACATACTTACATACATACATATTGGAAATGTATATATGTAGAGTTCTTTAATATATATATATATATATATATATATATATATATATATATATATATATATATATGTATGTATGTATACTCTCTCTCTCTCTCTCTCTCTCTCTCTATATATATATATATATATATATATATATATATATATATATTATATATTATATATATATATATATATATATATATATAGATATATATGTATATATATCTATCTATATATATATATATATATATATATATATATATATATATATATATATATATATACATATATATATATATATATATATATATATATATATATATATATATATATATATATTATATATATGTGTGTGTGTGTGTGTGTGTGTGTGTAAATAATATATATATATTATAAATATAAGTATATACTTACATATACATAGTATATATATATATATATATATATATATATATATATATAGATATATATATATATATATATAATATACTATATATTCATATTCATTTACATAATAAGAATATTCAAAGGCCTTCTTTGTAATTCAATCCCGGTCACTAATTCTGATAAAATGACTCCAGCGAACCAAAGAGGACAGTCTGCTGTTGACGTCGAACGAAGTTCTTTTTTATTTACCTTCTTATCGGAGTAATAATCAGAACGAAATTCGCTGGAAAGATCACACTATTTACAAAGACAAGTTATCCGTCACCGAAGGGTCAGAATTCTTACACTGAAGGACAATCTCTCTCTCTCTCTCTCTCTCTCTCTCTCTCTCTCTCTCTCTCTCTCCTAGAGGTATAACTATATATAAGTATAAGAAATAACATGGAAACTATTGGATTATTAAGCCAAGGAAGTCTATGTATATATGTAAATAATGAATGTATGTATGTATTGCATGAATGTATACGTGTATATGTACATAAGCCTTTGTACGAGAGAGAGGGTGGGGGGGAGGGGAAGTCAAATTAAATTGCCAGATTGCATAATGATACAAAATATTACACTAGTTTTTTTTTTTAACAATAAATGAATAAATATATGTTCAGAGGAATTCCCATAAAAGACGAAAATAATAAATGTCAATTTTTTTTTTTTTTTTTCGTTTCACAGTTTTCATTTTGGCGTTCTCATGTTCTCATTTTCAGCAGTGTATGTATCTCGTTTAGTATATATTGTTTTGTGTTCTGCTGACGATACGATGCTTTTCAAACCATTTTCTGTTTTTAAATCACGTTCTAATTTCGTAAGATAAGTTGTAAGTTCTGGTCGAATTACCATCTATATATAGCATTTAGTACAGGACTACATTTCATTCTATACCGTTCTGCATTTTTATAAAATTTTCAATCTCTAAAACAGTTAATTCTTCCTGTTTGTATTGCAATAAGTCATATGATTATGAATGATTACAATGCTAAAGTCCATGCAAAAGATGAGGTGATAAAATCATCGTCTCTCAAAAATGAATGTTTTTGGAAAATCATTGATTGTTGAGAGGAAAAAATCCAATTGAAACAAATGAGTAGAACTTTAAAGACTGCCGCCCTTTCTCTTATAGATGATTTTTAAAACTGCCATTTTCTCTATATCAGTAGTACAGGGGAACTCTGTTATCATCATTAAGAGATTACGTCATTTTTGTTTGAAAGTAGTTTAAACTCTTTGACATGGAAGTAGAATTTCTTGCTACCTATGGAACAGTATATTTAGACACGCTCCCTCAACAGTGTTTTTCAATGTAAGAAAGTATAGTGAAATTTTAACTACTAGCAAACATATGTATACAGAAATTATGCATGAAAATTCGTAAAGTAACTAAATCGACGGGCAGAACCAGTTCCGTTTGAGGGAATCGCTTCTCACTCCCACCCCCATTCGTAGGGCGGGTGAGGTAGAATGAAACCCCCATTATAAACTATCTTAGGGGTCCCCACTATAATCCTGCGAAATTTCATGCCCATCGGACGAGTCGTTTGGCCGTGATTGAATGACAGACGGACGGACGGACGGACAGACATTATGCCCATTATAGTAAGATTATAGTAAGATTAGAAAAGAAATATGGTGAACGATCAGGTTTAACACATTCAAAAATAAACCAACAGAAGTAGATTTAAAAACTGCGTAAATGTGGGAACTAGAGTTATTAGAGAAATCAAGTTTATAGATGTTTTTCTTGAAAAACAAGCATCATCATCCTTCAAACGAAACTCTCGAGAGATCCTAAAATTCATATTTTTTTGCTAAGTGGCTGAGCAATCATCTCGTTGACTATCTGACCATCGAGAAGGACCTTGTTATCTTCGGGTTTCTCTCACTAAAGAGCCTACTTCCTCCTGTCATTATTTCCGCATTAATTCTTCCCCGATATTTCCTTCTCTGGGGAATCGCAGTTGAGAGAGAGAGAGAGAGAGAGAGAGAGAGAGAGAGGAGAGAGAGAGAATAGGTATACGACTTTCAATATATCTCCGGAGGAATTCCAGCTAATGACCGAGGGTTTAGGTGGATCTGACTCGGGAAAAGAAGAAGTTTTTCTTTGTTTACATCAAAGTGGGGCTTAAGATCAGGGCGACAGCGGAGGACAATAGCTTCAAATGACATAATAATATTTTTGGTGTCTCCTTTTGAAGGAAAATATGATATCACATATTATGATCAGGCGAATTAAGGATGCTCTTTTAATATCCGGGGATATATTCTCGCGGAACTGACACATTCACTGGCTTTCTGTAAATACTGAAGATATACCAGATATTCAAAATACCACACGCACACAAACACAGTGCGTAGAGTTCATAAGAAAAAGTTAGATTTTAGTTAGGCTTCCAATATTCCCCGAACCGTAAAATATAAAAATTGAATGAACTTTCCAAACCTCGATGGTTTTAAAACTCTTGAACAAAGAGACGAATTTTTTCCGTTGTTTACGTTTTTTTTTTTTCGGTCCGAAGGTCCAAATGGAAATCGTACAGTTCATTGATTCGGAAAAATTAATTTTCTCTTCTGGTTTTAGATTAACGTAAATAAAGCAAATCACTTTTCTTTCTAATTTTTTTTTCATCAATTCGTACATTTTTATTAAAATGAAATTTGATGCTATCAATAATTTATTGGACTATGATTTCCATTCTCTTACCGAGAAGAAATTAGCATTATTTTCTCATTTGTCTTTTTTATTCGTTGGTTATTTGTTCTATGCCATTTTATATTTGCTCATCATTAAATGCTAAACCATTTTTTATAGGTTTTTTTTTGTATTGGGGGTCTCATTTACGAGGACGGCCAAGGGTTTAGAATCAAGAAAATTATAGCTCAATTTAGTGAAAATAAACAAAATTAAAACACCATAATTTGCTGAAAAACTTTGCTGGTTTTAAGAAATTTAACTTCTGAAACATTTAAGTCACTGTAACATTTATATTTTCATAAACTCGGATATTTTCCCGGACTCGAATAGTTAAAAGATTATTGGGCAAACTTAAGAAATTTTGTTCTGTCAAATCCATTAGAGAGTAAACCATGCTCTCGGAACGAACGTTGAGTTACCCTTGCTAAATGCGAAAAAATAAAACTCAAATAAGCAATTGGCAGTAATGTTAAACAATGTATATTGTCTTATGATAATATTTAAACAACTGAAGGGTTCCTTGCCCGAATTTCGTGAATTTAGCCCAGAGGCTGTTCGCTTTCTTGTTTAAGAAACTTTGCGTCATTTTAGCCTAAAAGTAATGAAATAATCACGTAGACTAAAAATGGTTTATAAGTTTTACACTTCATTAAAAAAGAACTCTAGAACAATACGTTATCATATTTCTATAACTTTCCTTCGGTCATTAAGACTTAAAGAAGATATTGATCAAATCTGTTAAGCATTTTTCTTTGACCGAGACCTTAGATTCAGGCCAGTTCTGCTCAAAAAAAAAAAAAAAAAAAAAAAAAAAGGCAGGGAACGTTTCATATCTGAAGTCGCGGAAGATATATGGAAAGTTTTTATGTAGCTCGATTTCAAAATGATTTTCGTTGGGAATTGAATAGGCGCAGCTGAATTCGGTCATATTCGGTCATTTTTAGGATGGAGCGGCGGTAGCAGAGACTGATTATAATGACAGGGATAATGATCGTTCTCACGCAGCTTTCTAGTTCATCGGCAGAAAGACACGATAGAATAATCAACTGTATTCTTATTAAAATAACCAGTTTCTATACATATATTGAATTAAGGCGTAACATAGTGGGGACAGCTGCTCTTCTATTGTACACCCTTAGTACTATTGTATAGCATCCTTTAATGCGATGCAGCAATATTGGTTTATTAATTTGGTTTGCTATTTGGAACACTTGGAGATTTTAGTTTACTTTTACTAACGATCAAAAAGCAAAATCGACTCTTGATGATAACGATAACGATTACAACAACCAATTACAAAACGACAAATGTTGCGACGCCAGACTGAGTAACTGTAAATCAGTCAAGCTCATAAAACAAAAATTGATAACTGTGATAATAGAAAAGGGGTCAGAAGAAAGGGTTTTTATTTAGTTTGTTTCAAAAAAGCCTCATTAGGTCTACTTACTATAAAGACGGCCACAATTTTTTTTTTTTTTTTTTTTTTTTTTTTTTTTTTTTTTTTTTTTTTTTTTTTTTAGGAAAAACAAATTATACGTAAAACAGCTACATGTAAGCATATATTATTATCACAAACCTTCCTTCGAATGTTATTTCATAAATGAGAAGTCAAGTATCAGTAGGAGAATATTTCCTCTACTTAATATTCACTCATTCTTAGTTTTCCTTCAGAATTTTCCTCCGTGACGTCAGTCGAGCTTTTTATTTTTATTTATTCATCTATTTATTTTTTGGCAGGTTATGCTATCCTGCACAGTGTTTGTCAGAGCTTAAAGCATTACTTGGAAATAATCTCCCCAATTCATTTTTCGCTTGGAAACATTTCTTGTACATTCTCTTGATAATGAGAGTTAAGTTTTTTTGTTTTTGTTTTTTTTATCAAAGGAATGAGAATTTTTTTAATTTTTTTTGTTTTTTTTTTTTATTTTTTTGAGTGGAGGCAATTGCAAATAATATCATTTATATCTCGAATGTATTTTTATAGTGTATTTAAGATTCAGTACAAAAAGTTCGCATTAATTTTATGTTTTGCAAAAAAAATTATCTTCCATTTTCCACCTTAAAGAAAAATATAATCGGGCTTTTCCATAAATAATAAGAGTTCATATTTCAGAATTGGATGGTTTAAGGAAGAAATAATGAATTACAATAGGTCATGAATATAGTTTTGTTTTTTAGAGAAAAGTATTCCCAGGATGAAACTGACTAGGGCATAAAGTAGTATGCAAATGCGAAAACTGTCAGGCGAGAATATAGTAAAGTTCCATATTAGGAACAACATAAAAGCCGCGTTAATGAGCCGTTAAATACGTTAGACCATTACATTAGGCTGAATCTCTCTCTCTCTCTCTCTCTCTCTCGCAGGAAAAATATTTTGTCGGATTAAAACATTCCTTAATAAGGTTCCAAAAAGATTTCTAAAATAAAAATAGGTACCAATTATTTGCTAATCCAGAAAATAATGTTCTCAGAAACTGAAATTCCTTCAGGATCTCTTTCTGAACGAAACCGACTTTCTGAAAAAACCTTGAAGTCGCTACTCTGAATCCAGTGAGCGAGTTTGACACTAAATAGTACATCAGAATCACTTGTAGAAGTTTGTTATGATTCTGTAGAGGATGTTGGGGTCGTTAAAGCTCAGTTAGAAAGCAACATATTTATGCCTAAAATATGGATATGTTATTTTCTAAAAGACGCAAAATGACATCAAGAGGTCTTTTAGAAATGAGTGAAGTAAATCCACAATGTAAACTTAAGTCAATTCTAGGTTGGTAAAAGCTTCCAAAGGCAGGATTATAATAATAATAATAATAATAATAATATTATTATTATTATTATTATTATTATTATTATTATTATTATTATTATTATTATTATTATTATTATTTATTTATTTATCTATTTATTTATTTAATTTATTTATTTATTTAATTTATTTATTTTGTTTTATTTATTTATTTATTTATTTATTTTATTTTTATTTATTTATTTATTTATTTATTTATTTATTTATTTATTTATTTATTTATTTATTTTATTATTTATTTGGCCTATCACAGTCATCCCTATTCGACTGGGTGGTATTTTATAGTGTGGGGTTCCGGGTGTCATCCTGCCTAGGAGGGTCCATCACTATTCTCACTATGTGCCTGTTTCTAAGAGCACATTCTTCTGCATCTAGTTTTTCCCAGGTTTTCCTTTTAGGGATTATTTTATTAGGGATTTATTATTATTATTATTATTATTATTATTATTATTATTATTATTATTATTATTATTATTATTAATTATTATTATTATTTCGGAGGAGACCCTCTCGTAGACATGTTTTGTTTAAAAATCACTGCTGCTTCAGCACTATTAATCTTGTAAAGAATCTTCTCTATCTTTCTGATGACGGCTTTCTCGTTGTTGCTTAGACTGGCGAGCAACGCACCAGAGGGCATGGTAAAATTCGGTTGAGTCATTTGATTATTATTGCTTATACAATTCTCTCTCTCTCTCTCTCTCTCTCTCTCTCTCTCTCTCTCTCTCTCTCTCTAATTATTATTATTATTATTATTATTATTATTATTATTATTATTATTATTATTATTATTATTATTATTATTATTATTATTATTAACTTTTTTGTGATAACTTCGTTGCGAGAATCATTTGCTCTGATGGGACTTGAGTCTAGATATATTATTTCCGAAGCCAAAATTGATAAACCAATAGTGCATCAGTGGGTTTAGGTCAAAATAAAAAAAACACTTGAAATGGACGAATATTTTTTCTTAATGAAAAACGTTCCCTCAGCAATAATATTTCGTTCGTATTCATAGAAATACATCTCGATGGAATGATAAAAGGAAAATATTTCCAGGCGTTCAATAGATTCATTATGAACATTTCACACATATTCTGCGCATGGAATTCCTTCATTTATGATGTATTATAATTTTTTTTTTTTTTTTGGGCCTTATTTTGACACCACCAAAACGCGTTCGCCTTCGCCTATAAACACTTGTTTATTTATTTTTTTTTATAGCTTCGCCGGGTATAAAAATTACTGCACTATAACCTTCCTCCTATTTTATTTAAACAGCGTCAGTCAAAACCTGCTCTTTTCACACTAGTTCTGAAAACAAAAGGTCGTTTCAAAAACGTTGCTTTTGAATAATACTTCGAGTTAATGGCTTGATGATTCCGTTACGAAAAAGTTTTTTTTTTTTTCTCGACACCGACAATTTTTATTCATATATTTTTACATCTCTTCCGGGATACGATTTGACATTGGAGAATTCTAGCGGAGAGAGAGAGAGAAGAGAGAGAGACCGAGAGAGAGAGAGTAGAGAGAGAGAGAGAGAGAGAGTAACAATAATCAAGCCTCAGTCTGAGGATGCTTTAGTTGATAAATGATTATTTAAAGGTAATTCCACAGTTATTTACTAATATAATAATTTCTAAATAATTACCCTTGTATCTGGTATAGGTTCTTAAATCAAGAATATATGAGCAAATGTAAATTAAGTTTTAGTTTACCATTTATTTCAGTCAACATGTTGCTAAACATCAGATTGTTACATAAATAAAAGATGGATTAGCCAAATAAACTCATAGCAAACTTAAATAAATTTATAAAAGCATTACTAAATAAAAAATACACAATAAGTGGCTTATTGGAATGTAAGTACTCTCAGTGTATAGCTTTCATTCCAACGCAGTTTTGTCCCGATGTATACTTTGCTATATATATATATATAATATATATATATATATATATATATATATATATATATATATAGTAACATATCACATTTCCGTGATTCATATACATATATCGAGCTACAATGTCCTTTAATATCTAATTCACTCTACCTCGGAATTAATATATTTTCATATATGCTTAACCGAAGGGGAATTTTTTCTCGATAATAGATTTGCCTGGACCAGGGCGCGAACCTATGGATCCTTTCAACCCAGGAACGTCAGTGAAGCTTTATCTACTACACCACCGCGAGAGGTTAAAAGTTCATGTCGCCTCTCACCCTCATATACCTTTCGCGCGCAGGTAATTAGTTGGTTTGGAGACAACATCAACCCACCTCGACTCCGGTTGTGTTTGTAGTGCTTTTGACAGCACGTAGCCAATCTATAAGTCATATCACATTTCCGTGATTCATATACATATATCGAGCTACAATGTCCTTTAATATCTAATTCAACTCTACCTCGGAATTAATAATATTTTCATATAGCTTAACCGAAGGGGAAGTTTTTTTCTCGATAATAGATTTGCCTGGACCAGGGCGCGAACCTATGGATCCTTTTAAATTTCAAACCCAGGAAACGTCAGTGAAGCTTTATCTACTACACCACCGCGAGAGGTTAAAAGTTCATGTCGCCTCTCACCCTCATACCTACCTTTTCGCGCGCAGGTAATTAGTTGGTTTGGAGACAACATCAACCCACCTCGACTCCGGTAGTGTTTGTAGTGCTTTTGACAGCACGTAGCCAATCTATAAGTCATATCACATTTCCGTGATTCATATACATATATCGAGCTACAATGTCCTTTAATATCTAATTCACTCTACTCGGAATTAATATATTTTCAATATATGCTTAACCGAAGGGAATTTTTTTTTCTCGATAATAGATTGCCTGGACCAAGGCGCGAACCTATGGATCCTTTTCAAACCCAGGAACGTCAGTGAAGCTTTATCTACTACACCACCGCGAGAGGTTAAAAGTTCATGTCGCCTCACTCACCCCTCGATATACCTTTCGCGCGCAGGTAATTAGTTGGTTTGGAGACAACATCAACCCACCTCGACTTCCGGTAGTGTTTTGTAGTGCTTTTGACAGCACGTAGCCAATCTATAAGTCATATCACATTTCCGTGATTCATATACATATATCGAGCTACAATGTCCTTTAATATCTTATTCACAATCTACCTCGGAATTAATATATTTTCATATATGCTTAACCGAAGAAGGGGAATTTTTTTTCTCGATAATAGATTTGCCTGGACCAGGGCGCGAACCTATGGATCCTTTCAAACCCAGGAACGTCAGTGAAGCTTTATCTACTCACACCACCGCGAGAGGTTAAAAGTTCATGTCCCCTCCGCTGCCCTCATATACCTTTCGCGCGCCAGGTAATTAGTTGCTGGAGACAACATCAACCCACCTCGACTCGGTAGTGTTTGTAGTGTTTCTTTGGACAGACGTAGCCAATCTATAAGTCATATCACATTTCCGTGATTCATATACATATATCGAGCTACAAGTCCTTTAATATCTAATTCACTCTAACCTCGGAATTTAATATATTTTCATATATGCTTAACGAAGGGGAATTTTTTCTCGATAATAGATTTGCCGGGACCAGGGCGCGAACCTATGATCCTTTCAAACCCAGGAACGTCAGTGAAGCTTTATCTACTACACCACCGCGAGATGTTAAAAGTTCATTGTCGCCTCTCACCCCTCATAACCTTTCGCGCGCAGGTAATTAGTTGGTTTGGAGCAACATCAACCCACCTCGATCCGGTAGTGTTTTGTAGTGCTTGACAGCACGTAGCCAATCTATAAGTAATATCACATCCGTGATTCATATACATATATCGAGCTACAATGTCCTTTAATATCTAATTCACTACCTCGGAATTAATATATTTTCATAATTGCTTAACCGAAGGGGAATTTTTTTCTCGATAATAGATTTGCCTGGACCAGGGCGCGCAACCTATGGATCCTTTCACCCAGGAACGTCAAGTGAAGCTTTATCTACTACACCACCGCGAGTTAAAAGGGTTTAAAAGTTCATGTCGCCTCTCACCCTCATATACCTTTCGCGCGCAGGTAATTAGTTGCTTTGGAGACAACATCAACACCCACCCCCCTCGACTCCGGTAGTGTTTGTAGTGCTTTTTGACAGCACGTAGCCAATCTATAAGTCATATCAACAATTTCCTGTGATTCATATACATATATCGAGCTACAATGTCCTTTAATATCTAATTCACTCTACCTCGGAATTAATATATTTTCATATATTGCTTAACCGAAGGGGAATTTTGTTTTTTTCTCGATAATAAAGATTTGCCTGGACCAGGGCGCGAACCTATGGATCCTTTCAAACCCAGGAACGTCAGTGAAGCTTTATCTACTACACCCACCGCGAGAGGTTAAAAGTTCATGTCGTCCTCTCACCCTCATATACCTTTCGCTCGCAGGTAATTAGTTGGTTTGGAGACAACATCAACCCACCTCGACTCCGGTAGTGTTTGTAGTGCTTTTTGACAGACGTAGCCAATCTATAATTCATCACATTTTCCGTGATTCATATACATATACGCGCTACAATGTCCTTTAATATCTAATTCACTCTCTACTCGGAGCTATATATCATATATGCTTAACCGAGGGGCATGTCCTCGATAATAGATTTGCCTGGAACCGGCGCGCGAACCTATGGATCCTTTCAAACCCAGGAACGTCAGTGAAGCTTTATCTACTACACCACGCAGAGTTAAAAGTTCAAGTCGCCTCACCTCATATACCTTTCGCGCGCAGGTAATTAGTTGCTTTGGAGACATCAACCCACCTCGACTCCGGTAGTGTTTGTAGTGCTTTTGACAGCACGTAGCCAATCTATAAGTCATATCACATTTCCGTGTTCATATACTATATCGAGCTACAATGTCCTTTAATATCTAATTCACTCTACCTCGGAATTAATATATTTTCATATATGCTTAACCGAAGGGGAATTTTTTCTCGATAATAGATTTGCCTGGACAGGGCGCGAACCTATGGATCCTTTCAAACCCAGGAACGTCAGTGAAGCTTTATCTACTACAACCACCGCGAGAGGTTAAAAGTTCATGTCGCCTCTCACCGCCTCATATACCTTTCGCGCGCAGGTAA
>NC_061105.1:42692517-42706082 GCF_015104395.2 Macrobrachium nipponense | reverse complement strand
AACTGGAATACAGTATTTACAAGCTCTGGGATAAGACTAGGAGAGGTTAACATCAGGAGAGGGATCTTTCAAGATGACTCACTGTCCCCACTAGGTACTTTTTGTAGTAGCCATAATTCACATGACAAAAGTACTGCAGAAGATGGACCCAAGCACGACTTCAGCAAGAGTTTCTACGATTTGAGCAAAGTGCATGGGCGCACAGCTTCCTGGTCGTGATGCCCCAAGAAGGCAGCTGCGGTTACTGCCATTGCAATGACAGGGACGGACAATCCTTCAGTTCTAGTAAGACCTCCAATGCAGGGTCCTATAGTTGCTGCACCTCCCAGAGGTCGCTATCCTGTCCACCAGGTCCGAGCTTTCGATGACACTGTTATCCTAGATATCCATCATTCGAAGGGATGAGATTCCTTACGGAGCTCGGGTTAACATGCACCAATTCGTCACAAAGGAAAGCCTCAACCACGTTAAAATGTTCTTGCCTACTGTCTGGTCGAGAGTCATCTGACCTCACAGCTCACAGTTATGTGTTATGGAGGTTATACCATCCTGCTAGGGCAAAATTCTAAGCCTCCTCCTACCTTTTCACAGTCCCAGGTAGGAGCAGTTCCTTACATACCTCCAGACCAATCCTACAGTCCTCCAGGAACCAAGGTATCTACAGAGAGAGGTAGCGTCATCCCCACTCAATATCCAAAAGGCCTCTTTGTGTACTTTGCTGAACTTCTGTGCAATAAGTCTCCTAATGTTTGGTGCTGGCGTGGTTCTTTATAGCCCCCTTCTGGGCGTGGAAGTAGAGTCTCTTACACAGGCGCATGCTTCTCATACAAAAGATGCGCATAAGTAAGGTGGTTGCATCTGGAGCGAAAGAAATCGGCTTGTCGTCATCTCCTGCCTGCCTAGGCCACGACCCCTTTATACCTGGCGGCTTTGAGATGGATGCAGGCTTGTAGTAATTGTAATTTATTTGAAATGTTCATTACACATAATTAAGGTAACTGTAATTGTAATACTTTAAAGAAATCTCTGTTTTAAGTTAATTTCAGTTGTAACTGAAATTTGCTATACGGATGAAGACGTCATACTACAGATATGACGTCACCTGCCGAAATATTTCTTGGAAATCAATGAAAATGTCAACATAGTTATTTTTAACACCTTCCTTTTTGACAACTGAAAGATGACGAACAGAGTATAAATGGGGAGGAGATTAGTGATAGAAAACGATCATGCAAATATCCTCGGGGACTGTGGTATCAATACACAAAAGGTAATACTTGCCAATAGACCAGACGTGACGTTGATTGACAACGTTAAGAAGAAAGTATCACTCATTGATGTCGCAATACCATGTGACACCAGAGTAGAAGGGAAAAGATTGAAAAGTATCAGCAGAGAGAGAGAGAGAGAGAGAGAGAGAGAGAGAGAGAGAGAGAGAGAGAGAGAGAGAGAGAGAGAGAATGACTTTGATATCATAGTATATCTATAAAGACTGACATATAAATATGTACACTGATCTTGACCCTGCATGTGAAAATGACCTACATAGGCACTCTACTAGCCTGTGTAAGTAGTGCCAAGGAATAGTCAGAATCCAGACTTGGAATAAAAATTGACCCTTGAAAAACTTCACGGGTTAAACAACGAATGTTTAACTGCAGCCTCTGGCATCTTTCAATAAAATTAAAATTGACTTTAATAATTACCTTCGGTGCGTTGTTAAGCAGTATAAGCAACAATGAGAAAATCATAATTATGAAAATAGACCTACATAATATTACTGCAGCTGAGGCAGATGTTACTTTTAATTTAAAATGTCAAAAAGACGGTTTACTTCAAGAATAAAGGTAAAAATAATGAAATAATATCAATGTAAATGAAAATTAAAATAACACAAATAAAAATAATAGAAATATAATATAAATAAAATAATAGTAAACAAAAATAAAACTGAAATTAATAGTTATAAATATAAAAATAATAAGAATAATAAAAAATTATAAAAATAATAAAATTAAAAATATATTAATTATACATACAACTACTAAAAAATTATAAGAATGATTTAATTAACCAAAACAATACCCGTAAAAATGAAAAATTATAAAATTATCGAAATATAGTACAATTAGTAAAATATAATAATAACAAAATTGAAAAAATATAATACTATATATGAAAATATACATAAAAGTAAGAATAATAATAAACAAGTAATATATTAATAATGAAAATAAAAAAAATAATAATAAATAAAACGTAAGAATAAATACAAATCAATCAAATAAAAAATCAATGAAAATAAAATATATAAATAAAAATAAACAATTAATATAAATAAATTATAATTGAATAATAAAATAATTATAAATGAATACATAATATAATAAAGAATAAATGAATAAAACTAATAAATAAAATAAAATAAATAGAAATTTATCAAAATTAATAAATAAATAAATAAATAAAAAGTATATATAATGAATAAAATAAATAAATAAATAAAATACATAAATAAATAGAAAGTAAATAAAAATTAACAATAAATAAATAAAAAATAAATAAATAAATAAAAATATATGAAAAAAATAAATAAAATAAATAAATAAATAAATAAATATAAATAAATATAAAACTAAAATTAATAAATAATTAATTATTTAAAAAAGAATATAAATTTTTTTTAAATAAATAAAATAAATAAAAAATAGATAAGAAATGAATAAAAATAAATAGATGCGAATAAAAAAAATAAAAATAGATAAACAAATAAAATAGAAATACTTTATATGAAAAAAACTGAAAATACTAAATAAGAATACAAAGTAATATTAATTATAATGAAAATAAAAAAAATAATTATAAAAATAAAGTAAGAATAAATACAAATCATCAATAAAAATCAATGAAAATAAATATATAAATAAACATCAATAAATAATTAATAAAACTAAATAATATAAAATTTAATAGATAATAATTAAAAATAAATGAATAAATAAATAAATAAAATAATGAATAAAGTATAAAAACTAAATAAATAAAATAAAATAATAAAATTTATCAAATTAATAAATAAATAAATACATAAAAAGTTATAGATAAATGAATAAATAATAAATAAATAAATGACATAAATAATATGTAAAGTAAATAAAAATTAACAATAACTAAATAAATAAATAAATAAATAAATAATATATGAAAAATATAAATAAATAATAAAGAAATAAGATATAAATAATTAAAACTAAAATTAATAATATTAATTATTTAAAAAGACATATAAATTTTTTTTACAATAAATAAATAAATAAAAAGATAAAGAAATGATAACAATAAATAGATGCGAATAAAAATAAAAATCGATAACCAAATAAAAATAAAATAAATAAAATAAAAATAACTTAATAAAGAAAATTACTAAATAAGTAAACTAATAAATCTATAAATAATATAAAATAACAAGATAAAATAAAAAAATTCAAATAATAAAAATACAATATTAATTAAAATTTAAAAAACAATAAATAATCAATAAATAATTAAATTAATAAATTATAAATAAAATATAGAATTAAAATAAAATATAAAATTTATAGTTAAATGAATAAAAGTAAATAAATGGATAAAACTAAATAAATAAAGATAATTAAATATAAATAAATTAAATAAATAAATAAAAATTAAAAATAAAATAAAATTAATATAAATGAATAAATGTATTAATAAATGAAAATTGATAAATAAATGAAATAAATAATAATAAATATATAAACAAACAAATAAATAATTAAATAAATATACATAAATGAAAATCAATAAATAAAAATAAATAAGAATAAATAAAAAATCAATAAAAATAAAATAAATATATGAAAATAGATAAATAAATAGAAACGAAAAATAAATAATCCAATAAAAAAATTGAAATAAGAAATGAACAAATATAAAAATAAAAATAAGAATAAAAAATAGAAATGAATTAATAAAATAAAATAAATAAAAATATATCAAATAAGTAAAATAAATAAATAAAGAGTATATAAAAAATTAATAAATAAATAAGAATATGATGAAATAAATAAAAATAAATAAATAAAACAGTAAATAAATATAATAAAAATGAAAATAAAAACAATACAAATAACTATAGTAAATATAAAAATAAAAATATGAAATAATTAGTACAATAAAATAAAAACAATAAAAAGAAAACTAAGAATAATATAAGTAAAAATATAAATAAAATAAAAGTAAAATTAAAAGTAATATCAATAAAAAACTATAAATAAAATTTATCAAAATATTTATACGTATTACAAAAAATAGAAAAAATAAGAAATAATAATATAAATAAATATAATTCCTATAAAACAACAACAACAACAACAACAACAACAACAACAACAATAATAATAATAATAATAATAATAATAATAATAATAATAATAATAATAATAATAATAATAATAATAATAATAATAATAATAATGAGAAAAATAAAAAAAATAAATAAAAGTAATAAAAAATAAAAATAAAATTAATAATAATAATTCTATGAATCATAAAAATAAAACTATAAAAAAAATAAAATAATAAGACAAATAAATATAAACCACACAAAGCAAAAAATCATAAAAATAAAAATAATGAAAATAAAATGATAATAATTAAAATAATAATAAAAATGAATAAAAATAACAAAATAAAATAATAAATAAAATAAAAATATTAAAAATAAAATATATAAAAATAATAAAAATATAAACACAACTAACAAAATGAGAATAAATTGAAATAAAAATAAAAATATAAAATAAAATCAAAACTAATATAAACCAAAATAAATTTAAATAAATAAAAAATAAAATTCCATGACATGATGATAATAAGTAAAATATAAATAATCATAATAAAAAAAAAAATTAAAAATTAAAAATATAAAACATAAAAAAAATAAAAATAAAAATAAAAGCACTTCTAATAACTAAAATAAATTTATAAATAAAAATGTGGAATTAATAATTACAACAATAAAATAATAATAATATGCAGAATCCTTGAATATGTATGGGGTCTCCACTACTCTTCGTAGTAGCCATGATTCCCATGACAAAAGTACTACAGAAGATGGATGATGGGTTCCAACTCAAGAAAGGAGGCAGCATAATTAACCATCTGATGTTCACGGACGACATCAGGCTGTATGGTAAGAGCATCAAGGAAATAGATACCCTAAACCAGATTGTAAGAATATTATCTGGGGACATCAGAGACAGGAGAATAACAATAACAAGCAAAACAGAGGAATGGCACAACAACAATGCACGGACAGTACATGAGACAGACTAAAGAACTGACCAGCGATGAAACATGGCAATGGGTACAGAGGGGAGAACTCAGGAAGCAAACAGAAGGAATGCTAACTGAGGCACAAGACCAGGCCCTAAGAACAAGATACAAAGAACGATAGATGGGAATAACATCTCACCCAAGTGGGTATAGGAAAGGTGGGTTGCATCCGGAGCAATGGAAATTGACTAGTCGGCATCTCATGCCAAGTCGCCTTTACACCAGGGCTGTGCATTGACGGCAGGCGTTTAGTGTATGTATATATATATAATATATATAATATATATATATATATATATATATATATATATATATATACTACTATATATATATATATATATATATATATACATATATATAATATATATGTGTGTGTGTGTTAATAGACAAATTTACATGCATATAACAGGAATGTAAACATACGATGATAATTGTAAGTGTTAAATTCAAACTGGCCTAAATACGCATAGCTCCATAAACAGAGTGTTTTTAGATAAATAATTTCGTTAAATTATCAGTTTTTCTAAAATGTTTTCATAAACACTATGGAAATCCAGTGTATATAATTATACATATGTATAGATATACATTATACTATATAGTATATATTATATATAATTATATATATAATAATTATATAGATAGTATATATATATATAATCATAATATAATAGATACATTATATATAAATACTAGAATATATTATTAATATGCCTTTACAAACTGTCATAAAAGTTTCATATATGTCCTACGAAGCAACATGAACAGAGATATTTCAGAGCAAGAAGAGCAACCAGACATTAGACGTAACCTGAAATACCTTTTAAATTGACGTTTCTTAATTGATTTTCGAGCTATCGCCCGCAATCATTACTTACAGCCACATGCAGTAATTGCCTTTCCAATTCACCTGTTAGATTTCAATATTGACTTGCGAAAAGGGACGTCATTTGCAACGACAAAAATAATATTCCCTCTTGAAAGTCAATATTAAAAGAAAACAAGATAACACTCGTGTTTAATTTATCCCCACTTAATGACGTTTCTTTTACCGGGTACGTTTTCTCTCCCTCTCTCGTTAAGCTTCTCTTTGCTTCCGTTTTTATTTCTGCTTTTTTATCATGGCTTTTTAACGGGTCTCTTTCTCTCCCTCCAACCCCTCCCTTGTCTCTCTCTCTCGTAGAGCATCTCCCATTCTTATTTCTTGTTCACTTACAGGAACACGATTTCCTCCCATTGATGAGAAAATATTCAAATCACAGAATATTCAACGTCTCTTCGGGCATGAGTTCATTGGCAATTCTCTGTATGAATTGAAAATGTGTATCGTCTAGAAGAAGTGAAAGTGAATAATGTATGGAGGATTTGAATATCGCCTTCAACAGAGAGAGAGAGAGAGAGAGAGAGAGACTATGAAAACCTATGATTAATGAAGAGGCCATTTGGAAAATTGCACAGAGACATCCATTTCTTAATGCTGGTAATCCTGAAATTACGAACAGACAGATTCAGTCAGTGACTGGGGATTATAGAAGACGGGAGAGCATTCCACACTCCGAGAGTACATGGCATGAAGGCGTGATCAAACTGACTATACAGAAAGGTTTTAATGTTTATAATAAATCATGAGTAAACGCATCTGATATTTATTAATTAGTATATTATATAAGAAATTACATCTCCATTTTTGGGAATCGTGTGCAGGGGCATAAATAACGTTTATCTGTTATTTTCCGGCAAATTACGCTCAATATACATACATACATACATACATACATATATATATATATATATAGATATATATATATATATATATATATATATATATATATATATATATATATAAACAAGCGACCAAGTTATCCATTATACACTTTATTTAGTCCATTTTCTGACGGGCAATGAGAAGCCTTCCTATGGTCTGCCCTTTTAAAAGAGGCTTGGAACAGGTATTGGTATAATGCGGCCCTTTCCATCGACCTCTAAATTATTGGAAATGCCATTGTTCTAACAATTGCAACCCGCTTGAGACAACAAAACCTGTTAAAGGACATCGGCCTAGTAATGCAGCATTAGAAAAGATATATATATATATATATATATATATATATATATATATATATATATATATATATATATATTTATATATATATATATGAATAACTTGATCACGAAGTATATAAAACGTGATGCTATGTATAAATAAAGGTTTTTGCCACGAAGGAAAAAATGAAAAAGCGAGATAGCCGAGTACTTTCGGTCTTGTTCCGAAAGTACTCGCCTATCTCGCTTTATCATTTTTTCCTTCGTGGCAAAACCTTTATATATATATATATCTACATATATATATATATATATATATATATATATATAATATATATATATATATATATATTATATATATATATATATAATATATATATATATATTATATATATATATATATATATATATATATAGATATATATATATATATATATATATATATACATATATATATATACAGGTCACTAAACACGTCCTACTCCTTCAAAATCTATTTTATATAAGTCTACTTGAGTGAAATTCATACACGGCCTACTAATTCAGGACAGACAAGGCACAATACAGTATACTGGTAGAGAAAAGAGGAGGCCAGACCCTTACTGCTCCTTTGAGCTCAAAATCCTTAAGAATAACTAGACAATATCTATGAATCACGAAAACAGGACCATAAAACAACACAGAAGCTTTGTCTTGACTAAAGCTATTCATTCAATCAACACCTGTTTGCAAACTGTTAAGTCAGCGTTGCCATGGTAACCGTAACGAGGAAGGATAATCTGTGATAGAGAGAAACATTAAAACCGCTTTCTTTTCCATCGTTAAATCGCTCGTTTAATCTCCATTTGCACAGGATTTAGTCGGAACTGTTTGGATTTGCCCTTCAGTGTACTTGATTTAATTCAGCATTTACTCTAGTAAACTGATCTCTGTTCTTGTCACTGTGTATTTATTATTATTATTACTATTATTATTATTCATAGCAGGTGTACTATTGTAAATGTCTTGGAATAAGCGAACATGACAGCAGCCACTGCCACCGAAAGGAATGCTGGACTAGCAATCTTTATTCTGTTGTAGCAGGACTGATGACATCACATTAAACCAGATTACGTGACTAAGGAATCTGCGTATTAGTTTTGGGTGTAACTAACTGGATCTTTTTCTGTAACAGAGAGAAGGTCCGGGGAGCCAAGGCTAAGCCAAGCTTCACAGGTTAGCAAAGTTAATACAGGGAATGAGTATAATTATATTGTTTGTTTGCATGGTGCTTTTACGTTGCATGGAACCAGTGGTTATTCAGCAACGGGACCAACTTTATATACGTGACTTCCGAACTTTTATCACCAGAAATACACCTCTCTCACTCCTCAATGGAATGCCCGAGATTGGAACTCGCGGCCACCGAGGTGGTAGTCCAAGAACAAACAATCCACGCCACTGAGGCGCTAGTATAACTATAGACCAGTATTTCCCGCACATGTAGGTTTATAGAAACCTATTGCTACATTCTTAGAAACAGGTAGTCCTAAGGTATAATGTCAAATCACAGACGTTCAGGTTAATGATATCAAGGTATGGGACAGTTAGTTAGATTTTCCATTTAGGCTAGGAAGAACATCACTTAAGGAGAAGGTTCTGGTAGCAAGAGACATTTAATTGGCTTTTGCCCATTAGCTTGATAGGTTACCCAACTAAGGCTAGACAATGGATCAGCATTGATGTCCCCTTACCATAGGATAGAGTTCAAAGGTAAATTGCAGGTTCATTACAGCCGGCCGAAAAAAATATTACTTTAAATTCTTGGTCAGGAGGTAAAATTCTATAGAATACAGTCTGGTTCGACGCGGTATACGGGCCTAGATCTACCAAAAATGAATATAGATTACTTCATTTAGTCTAATATATATATATATATATATATATATATATATATATATATATATATATATAAAATATATACTTTAAATATCTTTTCATATTCCTAAGCCCCTAAGAAAAGCAGCCTTATATGTATGCATGAAAATCTCTCTCTCTCTCTCTAGTAACCTTCCCCCTTCACCAAACAAATAACTGGCCATTTCTTACACATTTCGTCCTCTCTCTCGCTTTCGTGCGGACTAGCATTATCTATCTGCAGTTATTCTCAACAGACATAGATCTAGGCCTACTAATTCCAATTTCGTCAATCTTAGCCAGTGAACACGGTTTATTTGAATTACGAATCGAATGGCAGATGTTACATACTGTATATGACCTTTGACTGCAAAATCTCTCCTTTCAGTCTCTCTCTCTCTCTCTCTCAAGTAAGTCCCCTTCTTTGCCCGACAAATAATAGGCCCATTTCATTCGCATGCAAACAATTTCAATAAAAATCCTCGTGTCTCTATCGCTCGCGTGTTAACTATATCCCCTTAGCAGTTATTCTTAATATATTCATATGTCTAGTCCTAATTTCAATCTCATCACTCTTAACTTGCCAAATATGGATTACTTGCATTAGGAATCGAATGGGAGATATATTCATGGCATATATTTGATAGAACCATTCATACAAGCCTATAGTTAATCTATTTATCCACAATTTTAAATGTAACAGGTAGACTAAACCAAACTAGAGTCATGGTGTTAAATACCTGAATCAAAAGTGGCACCACCATTCAGAGTAAACGTTGGTTCGGTATGGCAACATCCTTGCAAATCCTTGCATTTGCAGGACCGTGGTTAAAGCTAACCTTTTCACTTCATACATTGCCTTTTTTTCTGTTACAGCATCCATAAGTAGCACAAATTACCATGGCGAGAACGCATAAAGTCCCAAAACCCTCAAGAATTGTCACATGCTGGTACATGGGAGGGGTGGGGGGAGGGTCTGGCATGCCAGCCGCCCAGTGGCAACCGCTAACCGCAGACAGGCACCTTGTGACGTCTTACTCCTTGGATTAACGCACGCTGGATTTTCAGTAGCGGTTTCTCTTCAACTTCAACGAACATGCTGACCAATGACGTTAATCTAAAGATCAAATGTTGACAACCAGTTATATCTACCTCTGTAAAATATCACACAAAT
The DNA here is from genome assembly GCF_015104395.2 of Macrobrachium nipponense. Classification (NCBI taxonomy): domain Eukaryota; kingdom Metazoa; phylum Arthropoda; class Malacostraca; order Decapoda; family Palaemonidae; genus Macrobrachium; species Macrobrachium nipponense. The sequence goes on along the minus strand of NC_061105.1, from coordinate 42,695,614 downwards.
TAAAGCGGAAGGGAGGACGAATTAGGATCGACAATCAACTAGAACGGGATGGAAGGCAGCCGTTTAATTCATTATGTATTATTTCTATCATAATGTCTTCTGAATTTGCGCACTGAGTCCTGGCTTCTTCAATGACTTGCTCTATTCTTCCACTATAATGATATCAGCAACTATTAATGAGAATAATCAGCACACAAAAATATGCCGGAAGATTCAATGTCGGTTATTTTGAACTGTCCGCCGAAGAAAGTAGTTCCCCCTCATGTGTTGATGGGGAGCGCTTCCCTCCGAAGTAGTTGCCTATTGACCATTGTATTTGAATTTTGCCACTTTTCTTGCAACCCTGTGCTCTATTTTTCGCCAGTTTTTCCACTGTACAGTGTTGTAGTTGGAAAACTAGAGGATTTAAACTTTAGTGTGATGATGATGATAATTACTCTACGTAAATGTAGCTTGCAAATCAAGCAACCTGTCAAAGCACTAGTAGGCTATCATACAGCGACGTGTTGGAGGAGGGAAATTTATGGGGAAACCAATTTTGAACTTTATGCATGGTGTCACAAGGTTTAATTAGCCCATATATATGTTCAGAGGTATATGCCCAAATGGTTACTTGTTATCATGTTAATGCCACTGGCCAGAGTCCTTCGAAGCAGTCTTGATTGATTGTCACGTGTGTTAGAAACGCTCAACGTTCAGTAGTGGCAATTTTTTTCTTTTAAGTAACTTGGGGTTCCTATACCAGAGAGGCTCTTACTAGGTTAGTGACTAATGCCAACAAGTGTAAAAGCAATCAGCTTTGTGTGCTTCGATGAGTTAATAATGAGCATCCAGCTGGATGACAGGTCATAGCGGAAAACTGGTTAGCTAATTGCCTTATGGCTAGATGAATGTCCAGTCAGTAATTCTCATATTAAATCTAATGGAAATCCAGGAACCTCATAGGAAAGCAGTTGCAAATCGAAGACATCGTCGGCTCGATTTTCAAAAACTTGGGTAAGATAATCCAGTGGCGGCTCGTTGCTGTGATACATAAGATAACTGTTACATATTTTTTTTTTTTTTTTTACACACACACACACACTCCCGGGCTGAGGAAGGCAGCTGAACCGCTGCCCGAAGATACAATTTAGAATCTTAGTATTTTGATGTCATTGACATTGATGTGGTTATCATTTTTTCCCATTTACTACAACTCGCCACCGAGTTGATTATTCCGCATTACATTACATATCATTAGTATCGTCACTAATTTGATCACTATCACTTATAATACATATTGATTAAGCTTTGACGAATTTCAAAACACACATTCCCGGTTAAACAGTCAGATTAACACTGCTGGAGAGGGCAGTGCTTGAGCTCCCCGTCCCCTCACCTTTACGCTCGGGCTGGCTACCACATTATCACCCTGTTAGCAAAATGAGAACTGCTGAGCACCAGCAGTTCCACATATAGTTTCAATTGATTTTTTTATATTATTATTTACAAAAACAAGGAAATAGCAATAATTTTGTAAGGATTATCGATACGATATACATAATTTCTCGTATTCATGTGTATATTCATAATTTTGAGCATATATATGAAATCTATAAGGGGTGCTGCAGTTCCACTGTAGTACTACTGACGAGCTACCTCTGCATAACTGTATCCTGAAACAATATTTCGCTTGAAAATTGAAGGAGTGCTGGCCAGTATGTACCCATAAACCTCATATCAGTTAAAGGCGGGGAAATTATATAAAGGCTTTATAGTGGAATGACGAAATTTTGAAGTATTAAAGTAAGTTCTAATTTGTGCTACTTTATGTTGCGTAAACGTGTATATACTTATTAACTTGATAATGATGTTAAACTCCCATCTTAATTTGATGAACAAAAGCATCTGACACTTTTCCAAATCTTTGGAGAGTAGTTTTTTTTAAGTATGAACCTCTCTCTCTCTCTCTCTCTTTTGTGGGCTCTCTCTCTCTCTCTCTCTCTCTCTCTCTCTCTCTCTCTCTCTCTCTCTCTCTCTCTTTTGTGGGCAATGTCATTGAAATCTTTCACTGCATTTTTAGAACTGTCGAATCCACACGAGTGCTCTCCTGAGAGAAACGGAAGCCTTTCTTATAGTTTTCACACTGAGATTTTTCATCTCTCTCTCTCTCTCTCTCTCTCTCTCTCTCTCTCTCTCTCTCTCTCTCTCTCTCTTCTTGGCAAAACCATTCCAACATTTCAAGTACAGAAAGGAAACCCGTGTGATAGCCTCTCTCTCTCTCTCTCTCTCTCTCTCTCTCTCTCTCTCTCTCTCTCTCTCTCTCTCATGCCTGTGGTCATGTAAACTGTAGCTATTGATCATCAGTTTTTTTTAAATATCAGTTAGTGTCCATTAGACAAGAATGAAAACAATTTTCACATGATACTTCATAACTTAACATTTCCGTATCTCAACTTCAAACAAAGAACGTATTCTTAAAAATCCATAAATAAGACACCTAAGACAACAAGATAATTAAATTATATTTTAGGAAAACTATATCTCACACCGCAGACACGTTTTGGCACCATATTAATTTAATTGCTACGTCATTACACTTTGGTGACGCCATGTTTCTTTATGTGTTGCCTGCCAAACGTCCGTTATAATACCTTTTTCACTTATCTTTCAATGTTCGTCTATCTCTCTCCTTATTGTATATACATTTCCTCAATTTCAACTCCTTCAGTTTGTCCTTCCCTAGTTTCTCACCATATCCATCCGTGTGTGTGTGACGCTCGTTCTCCGGATGCCATCGCTCATTCCCCCAATTTATCGGTCCAGAAGCGTTAAAATCCGTTTTTCAAGTCAGGTGATTTTCAGTGGAGATTTCGCACAAAATATTTCGGAATAAAATCTTTCTTGGATGGAATGACGTTTGCCAAGGTAGAACGCGTCAGTTTGAAGTTTGATAACCCGACAAGAGAATTATAATAAAAGAAAAAAATTAGGAATGCAATTAAAGACATCCTTTGATTGATAGTTGGATGTATTTTCACGCTGAAATTAATATTCAGTCGAATTATGTGATCTTGATTAAATCCTTATTTAAGGCGTTTATACACACGTACACAGC
>NC_061105.1:42685017-42687517 GCF_015104395.2 Macrobrachium nipponense | reverse complement strand
GCTGCATAGACAACTCGATTGCGTAGAAAAAAACTTTTAAGTAATTTTTGCTTTTTTTTTTAAATGTTATGTCATTCTTAAGGATAAGAGTTGGGAGCATATTTTTCATCGAGTTGATCAATATTTAAAAAAATACGATTATTTTTTAATGTCTGCAAACATATCACTTTAAAGGCATAGTTACTAAGTGCTCTGAGAGAAATCAGGCGAAGTCTTACAAGTGTGACTTACAAATCATTTCTCGTTTGTCTTATAGGTTTCTAAAAATAAACACTCCCCACCTCTCTCTCTCTCTCTCTCTCTCTCTCTCTCTCTCTCTCTCTCTCTCTTATATCTTACAGGATACTAAAAATGACCCTCTCTTTCTCTCTCTCTCTCTCTCTCTCTCTCTCTTATAAAATAACCCCATCTGCAAAAACACGGGTCATTTAATTACATCTTGAAAGAGAGTAAAATCGCTTTGATAGCAGGGGCAGCTCGAAGCCTCGTGTGGTATGATTAGGTAATTGAATTTATGTTCGTTCTTGCGGCTCTAATGCATCGACTGAATAATTCAACGACGCTCATTATTTCTTCTCAAAACTGATTAGTGGGAAAATAAAAGCTTTGATTGTGGTGGTTGAAACGTTTTGATGGTGATTATGAACTTGATGTAAACACGGATGGCGTACAATGTAAAGCCTTCTACCTCGATGAAATTACTGATGCACAATATTCTGTTTTGTTTTTTCATTGACACGAGGGATTTTCTTTTCTTCAATAGACACAACTGATAAAGCCTAATGCAGGGGTTTCAACCTGGGTTACGCGTACCCCCAAGGGCCTGTCAGGGGGTACGCGCTCCCCATGGCACTCGAATGAATGTGCTTTAGCAAAAAATGCTCCTCGGCTAACTTGGATAGTTAATGAAAACAGTTTCAGTCATTTTCCATTAACCACCATTGCAGCTGATGTGATGATAATGTATTATGTTTTGGCAGCTCAGAACCATAACCTTGAAAATTTACTGCATAGCCGGAGGTAAATAATTATAAAAAAAAAAAAACTTTATTTTTTATGGAATTCTTCATGTTTACAATATTATTGGTTATGGAGAAACAAATCCACAGTTATGTAAATGTAGATATATTTAAATTTAAAACTTTAAGGATAGCTTTAATCTGATTGATAATGGGAACCGAACAGATTCCCGAAAGCTATCCTTAGAGTTTTAAATTTAAATATATGTACATTTACATAACTGTGGATCTGTTTCTCCATTTGAAGACTCGTGCTACTATGAGGATTTTTTAATTATTGCTTATGTCAGGAAAGTTATGTACTTACTACTTCCCCTCTGTACAGTTTTTATGAGATGGTTTTGTTTTCGACGTTATACAAAGTGAAGGGGGTACATTACTGACATTACAAATACCCGAAAGGGTACGTGGGGAGGAAAAGGTTGAAAACCCCTGGCATAATGGCTTTACTTTCTCCTTCTCTTGGGATTTATGCTCCAGGTGTTCTTTCTTTATCATCGGGAAGAAAATTCTCGTTTTAATCCTCGTGAATATAATAACCGTTCGTTCCTTGTTTTATCCCTGTTTTATTTGCGTGGTAAACTTGATGATCGAATAATAAAAGATTTACACCAGTGGTAAAACACCAACATCTAATAGTATGAAGAAAGTTATAACACTTACCTCCTGTTTTATTGAACCAGACGTTAAATATTGGCAGCTGACATCGCTGAGGTTAATCGTGATTGGCGGAGGCTCATGTTTAACACCCAACATTGGCTACAGTGACATTGGCTGTGGACTTTTACCGTCAGCTACATAATTCATGAAATAGACTACTTTTACACGTATTAAAACTACAGTAAATGCTACTTCTACCATAATACTATTCCTGATCACTCAATCGGCCAAGACAGGAAGAAGATAAAAGAATTCCGGCCCAATATTCTGGGTGGGATAGAAGCTGGAACTAGGGCACCATGAATTGGGAATTTCAAGTGATCTTAGATAATTATCAATTTTTTCTGGAATACAATGACTCTTGGAAAAGAGATTCATAAAGAGAGGAATCTCTCTCTCTCTCTCTCTCACACACACTGATGATATCAAATGTTATAAATAGTACTAAAGTGCTTTGATAAGGACTGGAATTATTAATATGAATCGAAATAAAAAAGGAAATGGATGAGTATTTCATGTTTCCTAATGGTCTAATTTATTGCAATTGAATAACTGAAAGCATCTTCAAAACTTGACAGTGAATAGGAAGCGTACTTAGTGTTGGTGGTCTTCTTCCAAGAGTAAGCATACTGAAGCATTATCCATCATTCTTGACTTGAGGGAAGGTTACTTTCATAGGAACACTAATCAAGCTGTGGGGAGGTAATGTTTTCGCCCTTGGGTGGACATTAAGGAAATATATCCCGAGAATGGGTTCACTGACGTTCGAGGAAATTTTAAGGATTTGTCACCAGGAAACCATTTTGCTTATTATTCTCTAC